>NC_027753.1:22281840-22286122 GCF_000695525.1 Brassica oleracea var. oleracea | reverse complement strand
AACCAAAATTGTCAGGACCAAACTCTTCAAACATGTGGACGAGATCAAGCCAGACTCTTGTTAACATCCACGGAGGCTTGTTGCCTCCGATTGCCCAAGTTCTCTTCAAATAGCGCATCTGGCAACGAAATAGCGTTCTGGCCACAAGATTAAAATGTGTCCAAACTGTCGAATTATGCCTTTGATCCCATGTGTTTTTGCGCTACAACAAAAAAAAATTACAAAACCGTTGAGAACACAACAGAAAAATAACTCAGCAACGCTATGCTGCCATTTTAAGTGGACAAACTGTTCTTACAGCGAGTTAAAGAAACTAGCGTTCCTTAAAATGATCGGGAATTGCGCGGTATGTCGGCCAATCATGAACCCAGCCTTCTGCAAGAATCGACGGGATGACGAGAGAGAGATCACTTAAAATTTTGAACCAGATAGTACTGGTTGTGTCAAGTAATTCACCCGGACCAGGGTATAGAAGAGGGACGTTTTCACGATTTGCAGAGCTTAGTATCGCATTGACACTGTTCTCTAATATCGTTGAATAACAAGGAACAATCGTCATAAGTTTTGATGGGGATAGAGAGTTTTTGTTTAGTTTTTTTCAGAGAGAGAAAGGTGTAAGAGAGGAGACAATATATAGAGAGGTACAGAACGTCAAACGTATCGACTTAAAATTTCCCAAGAAGCAGTTATCTTTTTCCCGACAAACGTTAGGATGAAGTTACACTTTACGGCTGAGTTACAGACCACATTTACGGCCGACTTAGTAAATGGGGTTTAGGGTTTAGGGTTGCTTATTTAGGGTTTAGGTTTGTTTTTTTGGGTTTTTAAGTTTGGGATTTGGATTTATGGTGCAAGAATAGTTATAAAACACACAAATTCATGATAAATAACACAATAATAGTTTATGAGTTTTGAATTATGCTCACACCTTATATGTATCAGTTAAGTTTATGAGTAATCGTAAGACAAACATATACCTCAAGATCACCATTGATTCTAAACTCGTAGATTCCATAAATAAGACACATTGAGTTGATTATATATTCACTTCAGATATATAATTGGGGTTTCAATTTAACATTTTAAAGTATAAACCTTTATTTTTTTTTATTATAGGGTATGTTTGAGGTATGGCTGAGTTATAATATCGTAACGGCTGACTAATACTAATCGATACGATTGAGTTATATAAACATGTTACGATTATAGGGTATGTTTGGGGTAAGGCTGAGTTACGTATATTCGACACGGCAGGGTTATAAAAACGATAAGACTGAGTCAAATACTTAATAACAACATAAGTCAAGTACAAAATAACAACATAAGTTCATCATAAAACAACAACAACATAAGTCAACTACTTCATAACAACACATGTTCATTTAGGCATCATTTGGTCCGTCACAACATTTCCTCCTTCAGCGAGGATATCTGCTGCCATCTTCATCCGTAAACCTTGAATATTTTGATCGTTTATCCCATCAAACGTTACACCAAGCGCTAGACACTCCACAAACTTCAACGAATACACCCTACAATCGTCAACCTGGGTGTTTTGTGGAGTGTATCTTTTGCTCCTCCTTCTGAATGAGAACTTCTTCCTGCTAATGGGTCGGATATTGGCAGGAATATGTACACTCAACATAGCGGAAATCATGTGCGTCAGCGGTTTAAATGAATTCAGAATTCTCTGCTCACTTTTGAGTGTTACCTCTCCAAAGATTGGATCGTAGCAATCAATCTTCTCCTTCTTCAGATCCACGTGGTACGCAACCCAGTGATTTCCGCCAGTTTGAAAACATCCGTACAAGTGATCCACATCTTCATACCACTTCAATTTTGTTCGACAATGATCGGGAATCCTACCATTTATCATATCTTCATAACCATTGCCTTTGAACATGAACATTGTGGGTTTCATCTTGAACTGAGCGTAATCGTGAATCAAAAAACTTTGCCACCAAACGTCAACGGAGGCAATCCGCTTGGACCAGAATGGAGTGGGCTCTCGGATGGACCTTTTAATGAGGACGTTCATATACGCCACAACATGCTACATAAATAATATTAACAAGTCAGTCGTAATCAAATATATAACTCAGCCGTTATATAGTAAAAGAATATATAACTCAGCCGTAAAAATTAGATAACACAGCCGTAATAAAATAAAATAATATATAACTCAGCCGTAATAAAGACTTACATTATCAAACACCCATCCATACTCATTCTCCGGCCACAGTCTCTCATGGATGAGTATGCTGTAGAATTCACTCTCATGATCAGCTATTAGTACTCCTTTTTTACATGGTGCTGCTGGTGGTTTGGGTGGAATTGCCTTGATGTGTTGCATAAGTTTCTCCAATAGCGCCGGATCAAAAGGTGCTAGAGGGTCATATATTGCTGATGAAGGAGTAACATTCCTCCTCATGCACGTCGTTCCATCATGTCCTACTTTCGAAAAAACTAACGATGAAGAAACTGCCGTCATTGACAACCCTTTTGGAGTTAACCGAACATTTTTCTCCCGGTAGTCCTTAATTATGGCAGATCTAACCACTTCAGAATTCCCGACATTAGACTCCGACGAGAATTCGTTCTGTTATGCAACAACTTCAACAGTTATATCAGCCAATGAACTGTTCTCTACATCAGGTTGTACCTTGCATCTTGTTACTCCGTCACGCGGTGGAGTCACCTTTTTGTACTTTGACCCAGCCTGTTTTTGCTTCTCTAGCTCAGCCTCTTGTTTCTTCTTTAACTCAGCCTCTTTTTTCTTAGCCTCAACCACTTTTTTCTTAGCTTTAGCCTCTTTTTTCTTAGCTTCAGCCTCTTTTTTCTTATCCTCAGTAGCTTTTTTCTTAGCCTCAGCCTTCTCCTTCCTCTTAAACGCAGCATCTGCCTGCGCTGCTTTTTTCTTCTCACCGGCTTCCTCACCCTTAACAATACGTTTGCGCCTGCAGCCGCGTCCATAGGCTGGAACCTTAGCAGCCTTATCATCCTTAGTAGCCTTATCATCCTTAGTAGCCTTTGCAGGAGAAACTACTACGAAATCAAGAGGCCGCATATCAGTAGCTTTATCGACACTACCAAACTCCTCATCCAAAGTCCTTTTCACCCCTGATTCCTTTTCAAGCTCCTTGGCCAAATTCTTTTTCGGTCCAAACTCCTTACCAGGAGTCGCAGCTACTAACGCTGGATTATTGACAGAAATCTGATGCGATCGAACCACCGGTGATGCCATCGATAAAGAGTTATCTGATAATGGTGGAGAGGGGTTATCATGGTTTTTGGGAATTTTCCCAATCCCCAGATATTTCAGATGCTCCTCCAGTAAAGCATTCACCTTGTCATCAATGGTCTTTTGGTCCATCAATGGTCTGTTCCGGTCTAACTCGTAAGCTTCCAACCGTGAGTCAATCTGATCAAATTTTCTGGAAATAATATCCAGAGTACTCACAATGGTCGTTAGAGTCGCTTTGTTCTCCAACTCCAACTCTGTACTACCTTCCTTCTCGCTAGAACCCTTTCCCGCTGCATCAGCTTCAGACTCATTCTGTGTCTTAACTTTCTTCTGCTTCTTAGTGGGTGGCTGAGCTTCTGACGAAACTCCACCCTTCATTCTCTTCTTCTCATCCCCCTTCCCCTTTGCATTCCCCTGCACTTCCCACAAACCTTTCACAAATCTACCTGAATGTATGTCTGTTATCAACCTAACGAGTTGTGGGTCGTCATCTTCACCCGGCCAAATAGGAAACATCTCTTCAATTGAGTCCTTCAAAACCATTCTCCTCACACGCACCTGTAACACCAGGTTATAACAAAACTCACCCATAAACTAAAATAATTCAGCCGTGATTTGACACATAACTCAGCCATCAACTAAAATAATTCAGCCGTAATTTAACACATAACTCAGCCATTAAGTAACTTCGAACTCAGCCATCAAATAAATTAAGTCAGCGTTAAACCTTACCTCGCCATGCTTTTTGATTTCGGCAGGCAACAATTTATCAAAGCTTGCACGTGTACGCTTTCCACCCCATCGCAAAAGCGGAACGTCTTCGTTATTGATCACTCTCCCAAAACTCACACTGAAGCATGTGACGGATTCATAAGCCCAAATCAATAACGCGTCCTTCATGCAACTTATTGTGTATGAACCTCCATCTGGAGCCAACGTTTTAATAGAGTCAATTAGAACTTCGTATGCAGTCCGACCCATGGATACGACCTCATGGCTTCATCGTCGAATACCCTTATTGCACTTTGAAAGGGTATC
>NC_027753.1:22237982-22281637 GCF_000695525.1 Brassica oleracea var. oleracea | reverse complement strand
GAGACACCATATCTCCTTCTTTATAACTCGCAGCTGTCTACACAGTAGATAGTGCACGGTCCTACCAGACCACATGCTTTCGCGTTCATCTAGCCTAGCAACTACTCCAATGGGAGAGTTCACCAGTTCTTCCCACACATCAAGTCCTATTGTTTCTCTAACGTGGGGGAAATGCCTGGATGGAAATTGTGATTAATAACTTTACCATCTAGGTTAGAAGACTCTTCAGGGGTAAAGTCTTGGTGTGTAATCCCCTGATTTAACTTCAGCAGCATCCATATGATCATATAACCCAACAATAAAATCAGCCACAACAAAACAGTTACTCAGCCGCATCATAAGAGTAACACAGTCATAACATAACATTAGGTTATTCACGACACAAATATAACTCAGCCATAACATAACCATAACTCAGCCGCAGCAAAACCCTTACTCAGACTAAACGAAACCCCCAACAAAACAAAATCATAGCCGCAACACAACCCTATCTCAGTCGCAACAAAATATAAATCAGATGAAATATAATACATAACTGACCCACAAACTCAACAAAACACAATAAATAACGTCGCGATATCCTACCGGAAAAGACGAACTCGGAGATAAGAATGAGGCGAAGACGATTTCGTACAAACGAGTTCAGAATTCTAATTTCGGGCACGATGATAACAGAGAAAACAGAGTACAACGACAGAGAGCTATTTCGACGAAGAGGAAGTTAACACATCCAACGTCGATGACGGAGAGTGGGAGTATCCTCGTGGTTCCTTCTTCGACGGTTCTTCTTCGAAACGACAAAACGATGTTCTTAGTTAGTTTTGTTTTTTAAAACTTCGATTTAGTTATGTTGGAGAAGAGACGGTTTGGTTTCTATTGTGGTGGTGATGTGTAATTTTAATTACTGATGTGGATTATATGTTTAAAAGTAATTTCAATTAAAAAATACTAACCAAAGGCCTTTAGAGTCATTTACTATAGGTGTCTAAACATTCTAGTCATTTAAAAAAGATAAGATGTTTAACACTCTAGTAATAAACAAACTTTTGTTATACATTCTATTCATTTTCTCTTAAAAAAAAACTCTAGATTTATCTCAGTTTAAAATCTTACAAGGTTCTTTGACACTGATCAACTAAACAGAGCAAGCCCTCTTCGTTATTACCAAGTAAGAGGTGACCAAAACTATGGCAATAACTGCGAGACATCGTCTTGGATTTTACATTAAAAAAATAAAATCTATAAGAAGAAAAGGATTAAAGTATTAATTGGCTTTGGTCCTGTGCACAACTTCGAGACATTCTTTGGCTCGAACAACTTTCGACTGAAGGTAAAAGCTCCCAGCTTTCGCGTTATTCTCAAACAGCTTGTCGTATTTCTGCATTCATATATATATAGACCAAACCAGCTAACTCCTTTTAGTTAATTCCCTCTAGAGAGTTTCAGATCAGACCAACGACTGAAAGAGAAGTGTGTTATTTACCAGTAAAATCTCTTCCCAAGAGGTCCGCTCGGTTACACCGAGAATCTGCCTAGCCTCTTGCGCATTAATGGCTTTTCCTGCTTTACGTACTGCATTCTGGATTGCTTCCTGTGCAACGCCAGTTTTAGATGCATCTGTGAAAAGAAGATAGGCATCCTTCATTACATTACATTACATTACATTATATGACACTCTTGACTTAACTACCGAGCAATTTTATACTCGTGAAATAGAGCAAATATGTTTCGAGAAACATACAACCTGTTCTAGTAGTAGTAGTAAGATGCAACTAATAAAAAAACCTATCAACTGAAAAAAAGATCTCAATAAGAGAGAGCAAGCCATCATCATTGGATTCATGTAGCAACCATTTGATGCCAACATATATATAGAAACAGAGCAATCACCCGTTCAATATACTCAACTGAAACAGGGAAAATGTATTTTCCAGGATCACTATTAACTGGAAAAAGATATCAGAGATGTAGAAAAGGTGTTGAAACTCACTAGCAATGGCTTGACGATAGGCTTGAAAGAAAGCACGACCCAATATCCCAGAACCCATCACAATGAACTGCGCAATTATTCTACTAGCCTGTCAAAAGAAAGTAATCATAAACATTATTAGTATCAACGCAGCACACGCCTTTAGCCGCTGATATCTATATGGATGAATGGGATTCGCAATCATATATATTTCAACAAGTCTTTTTGCCTAATAATCAAATCTAGAAAGAACAAAACAGAACCGGTTACTGTCTCTATACATGTATTTTCTTATAAAAAAAAGTATGTAACTTTTCGATTTATAATGTTCTAAACACTGCATTCACAGCCTTAGTACTAATATGGATTGATTTCAATTTCAATCAAAACATACAAAAAGATAAATAATTAGTACCCAATGAGCGAAACCCATCAATCTCTCGGGTTTAATACAACATAGCACTAACAAGCGATCCAAAAGGAAGCTAACATGAAACAACTTTATCAAAAGAACAAGGAGTCATCACACCAGAGAGAGAGATTAAAGCGGAGAGAGAAAACCCACCATGGAAGCAGATTAGTTGACCCGTTTGAATTGGAGAAGATGCCTTCTTTCCTTAACGAGACTATGATTGGCGAGGAGGAAAACAATCCAGGGTTCTCTATTGTTCAGCTCGTGTTCCTGTAATAAACAAATAAGTTGGGAGAAACACGGGAGAGGGATGACCAGTTGACCACGAAGCACAGGTTTGACGCCCAAGGAAAATTTAGTACTATCCAATAGAAACTCTGCACGTGTTTGTATGGGCTTCGGCTGTTGAGAAATTAGGCCCATGTTTACTGGGTAGATATATGACCTCTGAGAAATTATGACGCCTGGTTTTAAATTAAATCGTAAGAGTTTCTTTATGTTAATTAAAAATTGAATAAAAATTGTTTCATACCTGTATATATTATCATTTTTGTTGTTGTTGTTGTTGTTTACTCCCCCTGTTTCAGAAAAATGTGTGTTTTAGGATTTTCACACTCGTTAAGAAAACATACCAGATTTTAGCTACTAATGCATTATTTTTCGTGATTAAATATTTCCCTTATTTTTGTTGTTGTTGTTCAGTTCCCATAACTTCTAACCAATTGAATTTTAATAAACACATATATATTTTTTGAAGTTTGCAATTTACAATTAATTTATACATTGAAAATGTAAGAAATGTATCTTTCATAAATAATTTTTTTTTAAACATTAATTTTTCTGAAACAGAAGGAGTATACTGTAGTTCTGTCTAATATTCAATTAACAAAGTTATACTTTTTTTTGTTGACAACAATAGAATTAAACTATGATATTAGACAACAAAGTTATACTTTTATTTATACTAGATTTTTTAACCGCGTTACGCGCGGATAAGATATTATATGTATTTCTCAATTCTAAAAAAAATAATGTATAATATTGTATTACATTATTTAAAAAAATAAAATAAGACTACATAATATAAATATATTTTAAAAAATTTCTTTGTGGAAATCATTATGTTGTTTGATAGTTGTACTTGATTTACATATTTGCATAGATATTTGTGATAGATGAATAACTATATTTTTATTATCAGTAAATAATATATATTTATTATATAATATAAGAAAAATTAAATTATTTACTTTTTAAACAAACTTGTCTCATGTTGGGGACTCGGTTATAGACAAATCATATTCGAAGGAGACATTTTTACAGTTATCAATCTTCTTAACAGTCAAGAAACAAATCTGAATATCAAAACAATATCTCATACGATCTCTTTGTGGAATAACTGCTCTGAAGAAATTGAATTTAGGCATCAAAAAGGATTGGAAATGGATGTGCAGATATGTTATCTAAGTCACCTTTACAAAGTATTATTCATAGTTCATATATCATTTATGTACATCCTATTTTTTTGTCCATCATTTCTTAAACATCTTGAAATAACTGATGCTTATTAATAATAAACTTTTGGCTGGCAAAAAAAATCAAATTTACCTAATTATCGTTTGAATATTTTATTAATATTGTCTAAGAAGCTTTCAAGTGATATCATAGTTTATTTTTTAATAGTTTTTTTTCTTATTTTTGTTATTTTTAGAGTTTTTTGTATTTAAGATTTTTTCCATATTAAGCTTCTATTTCTTTCACAGAATTGATATATATATATGTCATAAAAATTACCATCAAATCAGTTTTACTTATTTATTATTTTGTTTTTAATAAAAATTCACTTTTTAAATAATTTAATTTAAAATAAAATTATATATTAATTTGCTATATTCTAACAATTTGATTGATTTAATTAATTTGTTTTGGTGAATAACTTAAAAAGTTTTCATATGAATCGGGGAAAGTAAGCTTATATTGTTATATTAAATTTATTTGTGTATATAGAATCTATATATAATGCTAGTGTAATAAAGAAAGAACAGTATTTTTTTGTAACTTCAAAAAGATAAATTTTTAAAATTTGAAATTAATCAAAATTGAAGAAAATGGTAATTAAATATTTGTAAATCTAATTGTTTTTTTTATCTTGTTTAGTTGGATTCTCATGAAAAGAAATCGATAGGTTAAACAAATGTTTCAAAATTCGTTGTGTAATTGTTTTGTTTGTAAATTAAAAAATTTATTGAATTGATATATTTAATTATTGCACCCTTAAATAATATTTTATTAAGACATTAAAGAACTATGTTTTGAGTTGTTTTCTCAAAATTGTACAAAAATCTATGCTTTTTCATATTTGTCACGAAAATTTATATGTTAAACTTACTTTTACAAAATTCTTAACTTTGTCACGAAAACAAAAATCTATGCTTTTTCATATTTGTCAATGTTCTCACACTTTCAAAGAATATATTAGATTAGTCACTTACTTTTTTTCTTACAAAACAAAATATCGGAGTCTTGAAAGTTGAATTCATATTATTGTAACTGTACATAAGAGTTTGTGATTACATACTTAGGGGGGGTTATTGGAACATGAATTTCTGTGGAATTTGAGGATTTTAATAGTTGAGAGGGTTTTACAAGTTAACTGGATTTAACAAATTTTATCAAATACTTTTACATAGATTTTCATTACTTGCGTATAGAATTCTATTGATTGTTATTAACTTTTAAAGTAATAAATTAATGGTGGTAGAAAAAAAAGAAAGAAAATCATTTCAATTAAGGCAATTCTTAAACAACTTTTAAAAAAGTTTTTGTCACAAAAAAGATTTCAAGAAATAAAATGACCAAAAAATTTAATCTTTATAGATATTTAAATAATAAAAAATAAAAAATAGTTTTTATATAATTTCGAAATATATATTTTAAATTTGAATTTTTGTAAAAAAAATTGAATTATTATTTTGAAATGTTTTTTAAAAAAATTTGAAAGTGCTTTTTAAAACTATTTTTATAATTTTTATTTTAATTTTTTTTATATACTTTTTCATATTTGTCAATGTTCTCACACTTTCAAAGAATATATTAGCTTAGTCACTTACTTTTTTTTTTTACAAAACAAAGTATTGGAGTCTTGAAAGTTGAATTCATATTATTTTAACTGTACATAAGAGATTGTGATTACATACTTAGTGATTCTTGTGTATGTGTCCAAGAAAGTTTCAATGGCTTAGTGGTAACTGCCCTATATTTATGTCATACTAATCCGGGTTCGATCATTTCTTTTGCATTGTTTTTTTATTTTTTACGAAAAAATAAATGAGATGCTGTGGCAACTTCAGACTCTCTGATTGATTGATTTTTCTATCCTACATAGACATCATCTCCATAGCTTATATTTTCCTTTTAGTATTGTATATTGATGTTTTTAATACTATTGTTTAACTTATTTATTAATAATAACAATCTCAGTTAATTCTAACATATAGGTCTTTTCATTATAGTTTTACTTATGAGTGTTTATTATATATTTTTGTTCATAACCGTTCATGTTCATGGTACCTTTTTGTTTATAACCACTTTCATTTTTCCCATCCCAATTAATTCCTACAAATATGTACCCTTTTGTTTATAACCACTTTCATTTTTCCAATCCCAATTAATTCCTACAAATATGTATTTTCATTATAATTTTGCTCATAACTGTTTATTATACATATTTTTGTTCATAATTGTTTATGTTGCCTTTTCATTTATAACTGTTTTCATTTTTTCAAATTGCATTTCTTTTTAATTTATTTTTTCCATTTCTATTTATTTTGTTTTGTGTGTTTCATAACAGTATTTTATATATTTTTATTAGCAATTTTGACTTGGAAAATTGTATTTTTTCCACTTATGACTCTTTTTTTCTAACACTAAAGGATGATTATATTAAACATGAGATTTACAAAATAAGATGAACATAGGACATAAACCAAAGCCGGAAACAACCCGGAGACAGAGCCGACATAAATAGATTCTCCGGAGACAAGGCACTAACACAATGAAACATTTTTGTTATACAGTTGAACATAAATCATGACAAGATTAAAAGTCCACAACAAAAGCGTAGAAAAAAAAAAAAAACAAAAGCGTAGAGTAGCAGAATGCTCCAAGCACCAAGACACCAAAACTCCATGCAAATCTTTGTTAAAAGAGAACCAACAAGAGACTTCTCATAGTGAATAAAGATAGCATAAAACTTTTGCTTCAAATCTCCGTAGCGAACAAGAGTTTCCAACGCGAACAGAGTTTTCAGCTCATCTTTTGGTTTCTAACTCGTATTTTGGAGACGGCAAAGTCGAAACGATTGACGACCATGAAACGCCAAGAGAAGCAGGTGAAAGGCGAGGACGCAATCATACCTCTAGAGAAAAGACAGTGAGCAAGTCTCAACACACAGTCCAAAATCAGCCTTGAAGACAAGAGGGATTACGAATTGAGACGGAGCGAAGCCAAAGATACCAACACAAAAGAGAAGGAGCATGCAGCTTAGGAGACACACCACCACACCATTGATCTATCAAATCCGGAACCCCTAACCTTCAAACAAGCCTAAAACCCGACAGATCTTGAACAAATCTGGATTTTAGCTTTTAACCTCCAAATCGACACACAAATCCACCGATTAAACACACCAGAGAAATAAAGAGAAAAACTAAATGCGACTCCGGATCTATGGAAGCAGCCGGAGTCAGTGACTGAGGAAATCAGATGAAGATGACGAAGTATAAAGAGATGGTAGAGGATATATTGAGAGAAAGAGATTTTTATGTCTTTTTAACTCTATAAATTGTGTTTTATACAATATTCTTTGCGCTATCAAATCATAATATTTGAAAGCTCTCAAAATTTGTAAATGTGTCTGCAATCCAATCTCTTGTTGAATGGTTAGTAATTTGCAGGAGGAGATGGAGTGAATTGCGTGTTGGCGTGTTCTTTTTTTGGGCAACAAACAAATTACTTGTCGTTTTCCTTTTCTCTTTTCAGATCATTTGTTGATTCTTTCGCTGTGATTTTGGTATTAATTCTCCCAATGTTTGTCCTGCAGTTAATTACTATGTCTGTCTACTCAATTTTCATTGTTTCGTATATATTTTCTTCATTCTGATAAGACAATCGCCTATAACTTCAATGTATAATCTTCTTCTTCAGTTCAGAACTGATAATGCTCAAATGCAAAACTCATCTGTCAGTGCATGTGTTTAAGTGGAGAATTTGTACTCTAAGAATTAGAGAGGCGGCCCAACAACAAGTTGCGATGAGAATTTAATATTTTTAATGCTACAAATTATTGCATTACAATACACATATAATCTTCGTAATATAATGGTCCTTTATTGAAGCTGTCATGCTCAAGATGGAGTTCTAAGAGACATGGATCACCTGGATAATGCGTTGTATTACGTCGGTGAAATATAAGGTTCTTATGAATGGAGAGCCAAGAGAAAATATTGTTCCAGGTAGAGCTTTACGTCAAGAAGATCTTTTGTCTCTTTTCATTTTTATTCTATGCACGAAAGCGCTCGTTAGCCTTCTCAATCATGCAGAGATCCAAGGGAAGATAACAGGGATGCGCGTCACACGCGCGTGTCCGTCGGTATCCCACCTTCTCTTTGCTGATGATAGCATTTTCTTCTGTAAGGTGGAGCCCCGTGAATGTGAAGAAGTTATGAAAGTAGTCAGGATATATGACAAAGCATCTGGAAAATGTATTAATTTTGATAAATCATCTGTACTCTTTGGTAAGCGGATTAATGTGACTATTAGACAAGAGCTTAAAGATGTGCTTGGAATACAGAATGAAGGAGGAATGGGAACTTACCTTGGTATCCCAAAAGACATAAGTGGTTCTAAGTGCAAACTTTTTGCATTTCTAAAAGATAAGTTGATGAATAGAGTGAATGAATGGACATGCAGATGGCTCACAAAAGGTGGGAAGGAAGTGCTGATTAAATCCATTTTGCTCGATCTACCGACATACGTTATGTCTACTTTTCTGCTCTCATTGGAGATATGTGAAAACCTTGCCAGTGCCATTGCACAGTTCTGGTGGAGTTCAAATCCACCAAAAAGAGGAATACACTGGGCGAAGTTGGAAAAAGTCTGTTTACCAAGAGAGGAGGGTGGGATCGGTTTCCGTATGATCCATGAGTTCAATCTGGCCATATTGGCAAAACAACCATGGCGTCTACTTCAATTCCCTGATTCTCTGGTTGTACGGGTCTTGAAGGGAAGATACTATAGATTGAGCTCTCCACTAAGAGCGAATACTGCTACCAGCCAATCCTATGTGTGGACAAGCATTTCTGCCGAAAGGAAGTTGTTATTACTGGAGATCAGACAGAAGATACATTCAAGGTACGAAGTCAATGTGTGGGAGGACCCGTCGACCCTTGCGAGACCAGTTATCCCCATAGCGCCAGCTATGTACCCTAATATGAGAGTCAGCGATATCATTGACCATGTATCGAAGGAATGGGATGTTGGCCTATTGGAGAATTATGTCAGTCTTGAGGACATACCTCTCATAAGGAGTTTAGCCATAAGCTCAACTCATCGTCGGGATACTTTCTGCTGGAACTACACAAAGAATGACCAATACACGGTTAAATCTGAATATTGGGTGGCTCAAAATATATTAAAGCCAGCGGTAGAGAAGGAAGTTGTAGAGCCAAGCATCACTAAGTTCCAAGCCTTTGCTTGGCAGGTAAAGGCGCCGAAGAAGATATGTCATCTTATATGGCAACTGTTAACTGGTCATGTGGCAGTAACGAGGAACTTAACAAGACGCAATATGAGGTGTGAATGTGGAGAACTAGAGGAAACTGTGACCCATGCATTTTTTTGAATGTTCGCAAGCTCTCCAAGTCTGGTCATTATCATCGACTCCAACAAGCCCAAATATATTTCTAGTATCAAGCGTCTACACAAATATGGACTATCTGTTTTGGAGGAAGAATAGCATCATCGAGCCAGAACAAGACATGGATCCTTATCCCTGGATATTATGGTATATTTGGAAGGATAGGAATGACAAACTCTTCAGGGATATAGATAGAGATCCTTTGAAGCTAGTTCGACATGCAGAAAGTGAATGCCAAGCCTGGTTTGATGTTAACGAAGTGGTACAACCAGTGGTACAAGATAATATTCATGATGTATCCCAAGTCATAAGCTTGGGTAATATTTGCTTGTTAGATGGATCTTGGACATCTTCTGCTCACTTTAGTGGATGCGGCTGGGTATGGATGGACAGTGCTGGGAACATTCAACTTATGGGAACAAGGAATTTCACCCGACGTGAATCAGCCTTGCATTCGGAAGTAGAAGCACTGCGGTGGGCGATGGAGAATATGCTTCAACACTCAACATGTCAGAGCTTCGGGACTGACTGCAAAGAGCTGATTGCAATGATAAAGGACCCTCAGGCTTGGCCAAGTTTTGCGACAGAATTGGAGAGGATAGAGACGTTATAGATACGCTTCCCGGACTTCAACATCATTCATGTTCCACGGGCGCGCAATCAGATTACAGATTTTTTATCTAAGACTGCAAGATCCTTCCATAGGAAGTAACTTTTTATTGGTTGTTCTATTCCGGTTTGGTTAACTAGACCACCTTAAGTTTGAGTAATACAATGGCCTTTCGATGTCAAAAAAAAAACAAGATATACCACCCAAAAACATTCTGGCCCAAAAAAGAAGGATAATATTTCCTTTAATGGCTACACTTCTCCGCTATTCGTGTGCGTAGTTGTTACTGTCGATTGATTCTTTGTGAGAATCAGAATTTTCTTTGGTGTATTATCATTATTTACGGCCGTAGTAGATTCAAAGAAGCTAATATATGGGTAATTTTTACAAGTATCCAAGTTGTATGAAGATACTCTTAAGTTGACGATAAAGTTTATTCCTCGTTTAATATACTTTAGAAAATTTCCTAACAATCTTTTTTTTTACGTATTGATTGGCGTGGTATCTCATGTGGGCTGACATCTTCCCATTGCAAATTAAGTATCAGAAAACTGAAATGGTAAATTAAAGATAAGATTAGGTTTTGCATCTATTTATTCTTTTCACTTACCGTTACTATATATTACTATACAAAAACTCGAAACAGAAATATGGAATAACAAAAAAATTAAAAGAAACAAATAATGAAAAATAAAATATTATATAAGCATAAATTTTATCTTGTTTGTTGCAGATTAAAGTGAATCATTGCAATCATTTAAATGAAACATTTAAATTATTAGGATGAACATTTGCAACTGTTTACTTGTACCATTGCAACTTTTATGGTTAACCATTGTAAGTTTTGGTGTTCAACCATTGCAACATTTTGTGATAAATATTTTAATCTCTATTTAACATTGCAATCTTTGGTGGTTAACCATCACAATCTTTGGTCTCTTTATATACAGTAGTTGTGAACAGTAAAAAATGCAACAACAAGAAACATCGAAACAAAGAAAGAAATATATAAAAAGAAAAAAGAGATTCACTAATCCAAAAGATTCATAAAACATTTTTGGAGAAACACATATAAACCTTAAAAGCTCTGTTTGTTTCTCTTGTATCTCTTGTATCTTAGACTAAAAATAGAAATTTAGTTGTCTTATCCTACAAAAATATTTTGTGTAATCCAAGGTTTGACAAAGGTTAAATATTTTTTAAGAAAAGTTCTTTAATCTTCAAATGATAATCCATTATGTAAACAACTCTAAAATCTATGAGGATATTTTGATATTTTGATGGTAAAATTTATGGTTCTCTTAGAAATTCATGTGTTGGAGAGGATTTATTAGAAGGAGATGAAGAGTTGCAAGATACAGAGAAATACATTATTTTGGAATACATAATATAAATTGGTAGTTTATCAATTATATTATCAGCTCACTGCAAATTTACAAACTACTAGAGTGGGAAGTGTATGTGCTAATGTCTATGAAAAAAAATTGTTCAGCTTTAACGCGATAAAAAAAACACCATTTATGCCACCAAATTTGCCTTTTGCTAACCAAGAAGGCAACTGTGGATCTTACAAAAAAAGAACTTGTGGATCAAGTAACAACACAGTTGATATTCTCACACAAGAATGCATTGGAAAAGTGAAGTGTTCCATTGATGTCTCTACGGAAAAGTGCAGAGCACCAGATTGCAGTGGTACTGTCAGAAGACTCGCTGTCGAAGTTATCTGTAATTCTAGATTTTATGGTATTTTCTATATTTTTGTTTTCAAAGATTTAAGTATTTTTAATCTTTACTGGTGGTGGTTTTATTCAAAAAAGAACATTATTATAGACTTTTTACACAGTCTCAGTCGTGGTCATTTCTTCTCCACCATCCTCACCCTCTCTCGAAAATTGAATAATTGTTCTCACCAATATTTATTGTTTTTTCTATTTAATATATAACACTGGTTAAACTACGCTACCTAACTAATTTTAGTGTACTAAAATATACGAGTTCAAGTCTTATTGTAACATTTTTTATTTTGTTTTTGTTTCTGTTTTTTTTGCATTAAATAAAATCTTGAGCTTATTTTCTGAGTAAGAAATTGTCAATAGAAATTAAGAAAATATCAGTGTTTTTGAAATAATAAAGAAACTAACATTTAGGACACATTTGATCTGTTTATAACCCTCCCATTTACAATTACCCAATGAACATG
Source organism: Brassica oleracea var. oleracea (assembly GCF_000695525.1). Lineage (NCBI taxonomy): Eukaryota > Viridiplantae > Streptophyta > Magnoliopsida > Brassicales > Brassicaceae > Brassica > Brassica oleracea. Next base: position 22,269,530 of record NC_027753.1, on the reverse strand, counting down.
TGATATAGTTGATGACGTAGATGAGAGAACATATGGACAAAAGTTACCGAAAACTATTCCATATGAAAAAAAATGAGCAATTCACGTCACAGGTTTATTAACCGCATACATATAGACTAAATCCTAAACCTTAATCATTGAACCATAAACCCTAAACCTAAATATAAACTATGATACATATTCATCATATATAATATTTTCTGAAATATATAATATTTTATAATATTTTGTTTTTATGTACGAGAAATATTATTGACCCTCTATTAATAGTATATAATGATGAAGATGATATCAATTACATTGTCTTCAATCTACAAGACAATAATATAGACATAATACAAATAGTATATAGTAGAGGATGAGATGAAGGAGAAGGAAATTGAATCATATGATAAACAAATCATATTGAACTTATTTGTAATCTTTGTTCAATAGTTTGCATGGAATGACTTTATATTAATACGAATCACGCAAAATGACAAAGAAAAGAAATATCAAATTTGAAAGTATAACATAGTGTTTTAAATCAAGGAAGACTATATCTCAAATAGTATAGTAGACTCTCTATAAATAGTATAGTCTCCAATATTCCAATGTATAGTTTTTAATTTTTACTCGTTCACGGTATTCAATAATTTTTGGCCATCTAAAATTTTCAATAATATAACCATAATATGTTATTATTTGTAAATGCTTAAGTTTGATAATAAGTACAAACCAATCGATTCATAACAATGATACAACAACAAAAGATACCAAATGTTTATTACTGTGCAGCCACATTTCTATTATACTTCGTCAAATAGAATATAATAATACAAGTAACACATTGCAACTGAGTGGCATGATATAAAGCTGATGGGTAATGAAAGAGAAGAATGAGGAGACGAATGAGAAGATATGATTTGCAGAAGAGCTGGTGCCGGAGTTGATAGAGAAGGAAAAGAAACCACCACAGAGGGTGAAGAAGAAGAAGAAGAGAGGGTATGATGAAGAGAAATGGGTGGAGACGGCAGTGGAGAGAAGATGGTGGCAACGATGAAACAACTGGTGATGATGGTAGTCGTGGTGCTGATTTTACATATTGAATAATAGGAAACATAATATATATTGCATTTCATTTCTATTATATATATACAGTATCATAGAACATAAAATGTTCATTTTCTCCAATCATTTTTACTAACTAACGGTGGCGTGTATGTGATAGCTGCGAAGAAGAAGGTGCATCTATCCATGTCGAATACATAGGATGTGGGGGAAGTGAGTCTTGGAATGTGAATAAGAAAAGAGGAAGAAAGTGAGGGCAGAGGGGGTTTGTGCTTTCACGGTGGTGTTTGTGACTCTGTGAGTTTATGAGACCAAGAGAAAACGCATGAAGAACTTCAAGCCTTTTTCAGATGAGAAAAAAAACTCAAAACAATCTCATTGTTTGTCTCCCTCTCTGTTTTGGCTACAAACAAAGAAACAGAGAAATGTTAGATATTTTACATAAACTTACTTTGCGAGAGTTGTGTGAATAATTAAGGACCACATTTTACTTTTTCCATATACTAATTCTTAACTAATATTTTTTTTGCAGGTTTCCCCGGTTTGATACAAGGGTATTATGACATTATTATATAAAATACACAGTATATGCTATCAATTTAGATTATGTAGATAGAAAATCAATTATAATTGTTTGCGATATACGATGCAATTTCCCTAAAATCTGTAACCCTTCTTCTTCCCCATTATCTTTGACACCGCCCTGATTCTTAAAATCTGTAATCGGAGCTTGTCGCCGCCCTCGGTGATTTTTCCGACGAAATTGATTCTGGCGAGAAAGTAAGCCTTGGAAGAGACTGAAGCACTTTCTTTTCAGTCCTTTTTTCTGCTTCTAACTATGGTGGAGGAGATTGAATTGAACCTCCTTGTGCTCTGGAGGATTAATTGTTACCGGCGGTGAGACGATAGAGCTAGACGCATCGAGGATGACGATAAGTTTGGTTTGGTTTGGTTTAGATTTGTAAAGGGGTTTCAAGGACCTCGACCGAGGTGGTCAAGCAAATTTGAACCAGTTTGGTTCATGTTAGTTTACTTTGAATTCCATTTCCATCATGTTGTTGCTCTTTATAAACAAGCAAATAAAAGCTATGAATTCCATTTCCAATGGTTCTTCTTAATAAGATTATCCATACTCCTATAGATTTCAATAGAAAAATTTCTCACTTTTGGTAAGAAATGCCAATTATAACATTACAGATTCTAGGTATGGAGGATGATATATAATCGAAGATGTTTTCTCATTGGCAAGTTTCTCCGACGAAGGTGATTCCAGTGTTAGGACTGGTGCCAACAGTTAATCACGGAAGAAAAGAGGCTCAGCGGGAAGAGGATTGTACCATAGAAGCAAGGAGGTCCCATAGGTTTGATCCTATAGAATCTGACCCATGTTCTCATTGAGCGAAGGGTACGAAATAATTCAATCATATTTTGTTTTATCCTCGTGTCACCAGTTCAAATCTGATTCTTGGCATAGGATTGATTAATTTTGATCAGTTTATAGTCTTCAAATTAAACGTATCTTTAGTAAAAAAAAGTGTTTGAGATTGTTCCTGAAGAAATGAAGGAAGGGATATAACTCCGCGGTAAAGGGACAAAGGGCTGATCTTTGAATAGGAAAAATAGTGGATCTGCAGGCCCTATGGCGCTGAAGTAACCCATGCTATACTCACAGGAAAAACTCGAACGACCTTCAACAAAAGGGTACCTGTACTTGAAACTGACACAGGCGCATAACCGGATATGCTAAAATGAAAATATGAAAATGGCTAATGAGATCGAAATAATGAATCATAAATAGAGTTCCGTAATTGGGCAAATATGGGTTCGATCAAGATTTGTTTTTCGGGAGTACCAAAAGCAAGCATGACGTCATTATGAACATAAAGTCCCAAAGTATGAATGCATATCAAAGGTCCAGAGGAGAGAAACTCAACGAAGATGATGAAACCAAATAAAAAGTGTGTTTGATTAGAGAAACCAGTTAAGAAACTAGATACAATAAAATTAGCCTTCGTTGTTTAAGAGCTTTGAAAAATAAGGATTTGATGGATAATGGTTCAAAGAAAAGTTAAAAGTTTCAGAAAGTTATTATTAATTCGATTGTCGTTTACTTTTGAATGATCCATTTTGACTATGAAAGGATCCAAAAGCGATGCTTTACTTGTCATAGGCTGAACCATGAGCAAAAGGTGTGTCCTCTGGTAGTGAAAAGAAGAAAAGATGAAACTCTTGTAAGAAGCCAAAGGATCTCAAAGGAGATGGAAGTAAAACAAGTTGTTTTAAAAGAAAATGATCCTCTTTTTGGAGTTCTTACTGAAGATCAGGTGGGGATAAGTTCAATTACTGGAAAGCCGAAAATAATAAAAGAGGTGCTGGATGAAATGAGACAGTATATGATGTTGGCCACCGAAGAGGACAGATACGTGAGGCAAGAAAGAGTGAGAGGCTCGGTAGCTGCGGTGGAACAAGATCCTATGCTGAAGCGTACAATGTTGAGACTTGAGACACCTCCCATTATTTCTCAAGACTTTGACAGAGGGAAAGGGATAGTTTTCAGCTATGAGGAATTAAAGAAGCCTTTGGAAGGCAGAAACCAACAGGAGAAATTTATGGCTTCTGCAATCAGAGCTGATACAGCAGGACGATGGAACGCTGAAAAGATCACAATGGGTGGAAGTGATGACACTAAGTTTGATGCCATTTATATGGGTTCTCCTCCTAGTTCGACGGTGTTTAGTACTGGTTTTTCGGAACCGTGTGCTTCATCCGGGACTAAGAAGAAAACATATCAGCGTAGACGTCCTCCCAAGTCAAGAAGAAATCCTAGGCTGCTTTTGAACGCGGAAAAGGAAGAGGGAGTCCTATGGGATAAAGCAGCTGATAAGAGAGTGGAAGGGAGTAAGAAGAGAAAGGTAGAAACTGAAGTTGGGGATCTTCTAGTTTCGGAGAAGTCTAAAACCCTAAAGGTGATCCCGAGGAAGGGATCGCCCAATATTTAATGAGCATATTGAGCTGGAATTGCCAGGGCTTGGGACGTACTCAAGACCTGACAATTCAGAGACTCCGGGAAATACGTCGAACTCATTTCCCGGAGATCATGTTCTTAATGGAGACTAAGAATTGTAGAAACATTTTGGTGGATTTGCAGCAGTGGCTCGGGTATGATAGGGTATTCACAATTGATCCGAGAGGCTTGAGTGGGGGCTTGGCATTATTTTGGAAAAGCGACATCAAGCTGGATATTAAATATGCAAATAAGAATCTGATCGATATGCAGGTTCAATATGGAGAGGTTAGTTTTTTCCTCTCATGTTTATATGGTGAACCGTCTTCAGAGGGGAAGGAGATTGTTTGGGAAAGAATCAGCAGGATAGGGGTCACCAGAAGAGATAAGTGGTGCTTAATTGGAGACTTCAATGACATCCTCAACAATGATGAAAAAACGGGAGGCCCCATGAGATCTGAAGCTTCATTCAAACCTTTTGGGGATATGCTTGCGGCTTGTGGAATGGAAGAACTAGAGTCATCTGGCATCAGATTTACATGGGCGGGGCAAAGATGGCATAAGTGGATCCAATGTTGTCTAGACAGGGCTTTTGGGAATAAAGCTTGGCTGAGATTTTTTCCTGGGTCGAATCAGAGGTTCCTGGACAAACGAGGCTCTGATCACAGACCTGTGCTACTGAAACTTCAAGCTTATCAAGAAAGAAGAGTGGGTCAGTTCAGATTTGACAAAAAATTCTTGTTTCAACCGGGAGTGAAACATAAGATCATAGAGGCGTGGAGAGGTGCAGCGGAAGGGTCCGAAAATAGAAATGTGGCGAAAAGACTTCGAGACTGTCGTGGTGCTTTGAGTGAATGGAAGAAACAGAGGGTCTTCAATGCCAAAGATAAAATTCATATTTTGGAGAGGAGGCTAGAATGGTTTCAATCAAGAAACTACCCGTGTTGGCATGCGATCAGGGTGATAAAGAAAGAGCTATGTAGAGCGTATAAAGAAGAGGAACTCTACTGGCAGCAGAGAAGCATGGAAAAATGGCTTAAATATGGTGACCGAAACTCCAACTTCTTTCATGAATCGGTTAAGGCAAACAGAGCGAAGAAAAGACTGGTTAGAATCAAGAATGGGAATGGAGTAGAGCAATGGTCAGAAGCAGCAAAAGCTCAAGTGGCGGTCGACTACTTTAATGAGCTTTTCAGATCTTCTAATCCCCCAAGCTACCAGCCTTTGCTACAGGATATGAGACCAAGAGTTTCAGATGAAATGAACCGGCAAATGACCGTCGAAGTTTCTGATGAGGAAATCAAATGTGCTGTCTTCAGTATAAAAGGCGCAAGTGCTCCAGGGCCGGATGGAATGTCGGGTTTCTTCTTCCAGCAATATTGGGATGAGATAGGGCCAAGAGTATCAGCTGAAGTAAAGAAGTTCTTTGTAACAGGGAGAATGCCGGCGGATTGGAACTTCACATATATCTGTCTCATACCTAAAGTCCAGGAGCCCGAGACTATGGCTGATATGCGACCGATAAGTTTATGCTCCGTCCTGTATAAAATCATCGCAAAGGTATTGGTATATCGCCTACAGCCCATCCTCCCTGAGCTGATATCCGTCAATCAATCTGCCTTCGTGGCGGAGAGGCTGATTACAGATAACATTGCAATTGCCCATGAAGCGGTTCATGCTATATGGACTAATCCGAGCATCATGACTGAGACAATGGTGGTGAAAACGGACATGTCAAAGGCATACGACAAGGTGGAATGGAGCTATCTTAGGAGCTTGATGGAGGCTATTGGTTTCGACGCCAGATGGGTTAAGCTGATTATGGCATGCGTCACTTCTGTTTCCTTTGCAGTACTGGTGAATGATCAACCTTTTGGGATGGTCAAACCGCAACGTGGTCTACGACAAGGTGATCCCCTCTCGCCGTTTCTATTTGTGTTGTGTACGGAAGGGCTTACACACCTATTGAATAGAGCAGAAAGATTAAGCTTGCTAAACGGCTTGAAGTTTGTTGAGGAGGGGCCCTCAGTTCACCATTTGCTATTTGCCGACGACAGTTTGTTTATGTGCAAAGCGTCTGAAAATCAAGCTAGGACTCTGAACCAAGTGCTCGAGGTGTATGGCTGTGCAACAGGACAGACGATCAACTTGCAGAAATCAGCCGTATCCTTTGGATCTAAGGTTGATCCCGCTGTTAAACTTGCGATTCAGAGGGTGCTGGGTATCTCGAATGAAGGAGGTTCAAGCAAATATTTGGGGCTGCCGGAATGCTTTAGCGGCTCTAAGGTAGACCTGCTAGGCTATTTAAAAGGAAAGGTGAATGGTAGACTGAATGCTTGGTACCTAAGGAACCTATCACAGGCCGGCAAAGAAATATTATTAAAGACGTCAGCATCGGCCCTGCCTGTTTTTGCGATGTCAGTCTTTAAACTCCCGAAAACAATCTGTGCCAATATGTCCAGTGCCATGGCAAACTTCTGGTGGGGATCTGATGCGCATATTAGGAAAATCCATTGGATAGCTTGGGAGAAGCTTTGCTTGCCAAAGGAGAGTGGTGGAATGGGATTTAGAGACTTGGAAGCCTTTAATCAGGCGTTGCTGGCTAAACAGGCCTGGAAAGTTCTTACTTTCCCCCACTGCTTGTTGGCCCGATTCCTCAAGAGCAGATACTTTCCAAGTTCTAACTTTTTGGACGCCAAACTGGGTGACAAGCCATCCTTTGCTTGGAGAAGTTTGTTATCTGGGAGGGAACTGATACTTAAAGGTCTGCAGAAACGAGTTGGCGATGGAAACTCTATACACGTTTGGACGGACAAATGGGTAGAAGATGAAGCGGATGGGTACGGCATGAGAGCTCCCTGGATAAAAAACTGTACATTCAATGTGAATTTGAGGGTAAGGGAGCTGATAGATTTCCAAAATAGAAGATGGAATATTCAGGCATTGGAAGAGGTTTTTGTGCCTTCAGACATCCAAATTCTTTTGAATAACCAACCGGTGACGTCTAAAGAAGATTTCTGGGTGTGGAAGTTTAACAAATCAGGTGCTTACTCGGTTAAATCGGGTTATTGGCTAGCGGCCCAGGAAAAGAGCAAAGAGATACGTCAAGTTGCCGAAGCTCAACCATCCCTCAATAGCCTGAAATCTCAAATCTGGAAAGTGCAGACGGCCCCTAAGATAAGAACTTTTGTTTGGAAAGCTGTGTCTCAAGCCCTGCCGGTAGCTGATCTATTAAGGGAAAGGGGAATGAAGTGCGATGATCGATGTCAGCTGTGTGGCTTTGAAGGGGAATCGGTGAACCATATACTCTTTTCCTGCCACCTACCTAGGAAGTGTTGGGCGGTATCCAATATCCCCTCTCCTCGGGGTGGTTTCAGCGACCATTCGATCTATGAAAACATCGCATACCTCCTGAAGGTGAGTAAGGATGTAAGGTTCGATATTGAAATCAACAGAAGCTGGCCGTGGGTCCTGTGGTACTTATGGAAGAACAGAAACGCCTTTATCTTTGAAGGAAAATTGTTTGAAGCAGATGAAATCAGAAAGAAAGCCAAAGAGGAAGCTGATGTATGGTTTGTAGCTCAACAAGTTCAGAGTGGAATGGACCAAGTGGAGGCGGGTGTGATAGAGAAGGGAGTACTAGGTAATGCTCCGAAAATTGCCAAAGGATGGGTCCTTTGTGAGTTTGACATGGACTGGTCGAAAGGTCTTGGGTTCATGGGGGCGGCGTGGATAGTGAAAGATGAGAAGAGAAGAGTTCTACTACATAGTAGGAGGGCTTTCTCAGATGTGAAGTCGATCAATGAGGCTAAGCTACAGATCTGGTTGTGGGTTTTAGAAAGTATGAAGAGTTTGAAGAAGAATAAGGTGATCTTTCTTTCAACCTTTGGGGATATAGTTGAGGCAATAGAGAAACCCGCCTTGTGGCCTAACTTACAGTTTGAAGCTACAGAGATTAAGAGAGAGCTCCGGTCTCTCGAGGCATGGGAGTTAAGGTTTGGACTTTTGGCTTCAGTTAGATGTGCCTCTTTCATCGCTCAGAGTGTCAGGCAGCTTGGTCTGATGCAGTCTTATGTAGCGGTTGGCCATCCACGTTGGTTGGATCATATGTACGTGAATGAAAGTGGAGCATATGATAGTTAACAGAGTCATGGCAATTTCCTTTTGGTCCACCCTTGTGTGGGTGTTGATGATGATTGTGTAGTTATGTATCATAACGGTTTTTGTTGGGGAGGTTTGTGGAATCGTAATCGGATATGCTCTTGATGGTTGTAAAAGCCTTTTGTTATATATAAAGTTTTCAATTTGGGAAAAAAAAAAAAAAGTTAAAAGTTTTATTTAATGCAAAAATAAAAAAATGGAAAATGTCACACTAAGTATTCAAACTCTTGTACGGTAGCACAGTAAAGTTAGATATTTACCAACTGAGTTCGTGCGACTAACTGAATAATAAGGGAAAGCGAATATTTATATATGTAAAAGATAACTCATCAAAATTTAGCAGTTGACTAATGATATATTTGCCAAAGTAGTTTTAAGTGTTATGATAATATTTATTCAACGCTCATACACAAATTTGATCAATACAAACAAGATATTTATTATATGAAAAATAGAGATTGTTAAGACAATTGTTTTTATCTCCTTTGTGAAAACTTGAAAGTTGTAAAAACATTATTCATAATTAAATTGGTTAAAAATTTAGATGAAAATATGTAAGTAAATATGATGCTTTTAAGATTTACATTATTTAGAAAACAATTAATTTTTCATATTTAGTCATTTTTAAAGATATAATGAATTGAAAAAAAATTGGGATGACTGCCTAAAACCCCCTGTAAACACCATGACCCTATTTATTCCCACCGGTACTACCTAGCTCATGACAAAACCACCCACATATATAAAATCTCTTTACGACTCTCCCTATTCTTTTTTGTTCTGCTCAAATCCCCCTATCTAATCCAATTTCAAAACCGTAACTATAGATTTGTAAATTGCGTTTTGTGAACTGTGATTCCCCATTAACTATTACCCGACCCGGCCCATAAACACCCGACCCAACTCAATAAAAAAAGAAATCAATTTGGGTTGAGTTCGTTTCTTTCTCACCGCCAACGACGAACAGAGAGGGAGAGATGAGAGCTGAGAGGGAGAGACGAGAATGAGAACATAATTTAAATGATTGGAATCTATATCAAGATGTGAGATTTCAAGGTTTAATGAGAAAATGATAAGAAAAATACAAGATTTCATTGAATCGTGACTGATCTGTACTGAATATGATGATGAAAATTGCAGAAATTCTGGCCGATAACAAAAGGAAGAAGATGATATATTTACGATTTTGCCATTACTTTACAAAAAAAAATGCATTACCGACCTTCGAACCCATAATAGAATGGTTATAGGGCAACTTCCAATCCACTAGACTAATGTAATCTTAACATTATGCGTAAAATAAATTATATATATATATATATATATACAATAAAGCAGAGAACGGTGCCTCTGCCTTTGGAATCTGCAAATGCTTCAAGGAGCAAAAACGGTGACATCAAATTTGGTTGTGTTCATAAATTTATTTTTATTTCTTTATCATGAGAATTATGACAAGAGTAAACAAGTGTTACGTATTGTACAAGTATATATATATATATACATACATATATGCAAGCACAATGTGGCCATTATAGTTGATTACCAATGAAAGAACAGAAAAAGTATATTAGGGTTTAAATTGGTTTTATTTGACGGAGATGAAAGAAATGAAATCACAGAAGCTCATTGTTCTCTTGTAAGCTTTTGTCTTCTCTCTCACGTCGTTACTCTCGCCTCTCCCTCTCTGCTCTCATTTCTCTCTGTCTGCTCTCTATCTCTCTGTCTGTTCTCGTCGTTGTCTTATGTGAGAAAGAAAGACGAACTCAAACCAAATATAATTTGCCCCCAAATTGATTTCTTTTTTTTTATGTAGTCGGGTCGGATGTTTATTGGTCGGTTCGGGTTTTGTTAACGGGGAATCACAGTTCACAAAACGTGATTTACAAATTTATAGTTACGGTTTCGAAATTGGATTAGAAAGGGGGATTTGGGCAGAACGAAAAAGAATAAGGGGAGTTGTAAAGAGATTTTACATCTGTGGGTGGTTTGGTCATGAGATGGATAGTATAGGTGGGAATATATAGGGTTGTGATGTTTACAGGGGGTTTTAGGCAGTCATCCCAAACAAATTTCAACAACCAAGCTACATCGATTTAGATTTTTGGAATAAATATGTTATTATCCAAATCAAATTTAAATTATCATCTGGATAAATGATTTTTTATTAGTCGCAAAATTCACGAAAATTAGTTAAACGATAAACAAAATTTATGCTTAAATAAAAAGGCAGTTAAAATTTTGTTTTTTTCAGAATATCTATAATTATCCATATTATCTTTAGGTAACGATTTTATACCCTATAAAAAGCTTTGTTTCCTTTCTTATTTCTTCATACAAAAACCATTCTTCAAAATAAATATGATTTCTCTAAGATTTCTTTTATGTTTTATTTTCGTAAGTAGTGTCTATGCCACAATTGTTTCTCATGATGGCCGAGCCATTACCATTGATGGTCACCGCCGAGTTCTCCTCTCTGGTTCGATCCATTATCCTAGAAGCACTCCTGAGGTATTTAATCTACCTTACATCAAATGGTATGTATGGTCTTATTCTTTTATATTTGCTACTAATTATAATTGTTTTTGTTAATATGTTTAGATGTGGCCGGATCTTATCAAAAAAGGTAAAGAGGGAGGTCTTGATGCGATCGAAACTTATGTCTTCTGGAATGCGCATGAGCCTACTCGCCGTCAATATGATTTTTCTGGAAAGTTAGATCTTATTCGGTTCCTGAAAACAATTCAAGATGAAGGATTGTATGGTGTTCTTCGCATAGGACCATATGCATGTGCTGAGTGGAATTACGGGTAATATACTAAAATGGATTTATTTAGCCTCTTTAAGTGAAATATATATCAGTTTAATACATCTTCATAATAAGTTAGCTTCTTGTATGGTGATGGTATGGTTTTCCATATAATGTTAGGTCGATAAATGGTCACTGATTTTAGTAATCAGTATACTAAAACTTATGTATCGTAAATTTCAATACTAATCTTTTTAATTATAATATATATTTTTAATAAATTATCATAATGAGTTAGCCTCTTGTATGATGATATTACAGTTTCTCATGTAATAAATTTGACCAGCAAAATTTTTAATCATTTTAAACAGAGGATTTCCTGTGTGGCTGCACAACATGCCTGGAATGGTGTTTAGAACTACAAATAAAGCATTCATGGTAATCTTACCTAATGATCAATATTATTTTTAACATATACATAATGTTATTTTTTAATTAATTTTATATGAATGATTTATGTATAGGATGAGATGCAAAACTTCACAACTATGATAGTAGACATGGTCAAGAAAGAAAACTTATTTGCATCACAGGGAGGCCCAATTATTCTTGCTCAGGTAATCGATTTAACCTTTTAAATTCCTTATGAGTTTCATAATGTTATATACAATTATTAGCAATATTTTTTTTTGTTTATTAATCTTGCAGATAGAAAATGAGTATGGAAATGTAATGGGACCCTATGGAGAATCGGGTAAAGCATACATTAAGTGGTGTGCAAACATGGCTCAGTCTCTTAATGTTGGTGTTCCATGGATAATGTGTCAACAAAATGATGCTCCTCATCCTATGGTAATTAGATCAGTCTAGTTATAATGAATATTTATTTAATATATTCAAAGGTTAACTATTTTAAATTGTTTTGTTTTTATAGTTGAATACATGTAATGGCTTTTATTGTGACAATTTTGTACCAAACAATCCCAATACTCCTAAGATGTGGACTGAGAATTGGACCGGATGGTTAGTTTTATTTTCCGAATGATTATTTTTTCTTATTTTGTAAGTATTTTATCGTAATTTTTTGTGTCTTCTATTTGTTCAGGTTTAAGCAATGGGGTGGTAAAAATCCTCATAGAACAACCGAAGATGTTGCATTTTCTGTTGCAAGATTCTTCCAAAGAGGAGGAACTTTTAATAATTATTATATGGTAAAATATAATAATGAAAATTTAGCTTATTTATTTAAATAAGCTCACAGAAAATCGACATTAACTAAAAAGAGTAATTGAAAGTTTTTATTGTTATAGTACCATGGAGGCACCAACTTTGATAGAACTGCAGGTGGTCCATACATCACAACTTCATATGATTATGATGCTCCACTTGACGAATATGGTAAATTAATTTAAAGTATATTCATATTTAAAAATATTTTAGAAGTTTCTATTTTTACTAACATGTGAAAATCTATTAGGTAATTTGAATCAACCAAAATACGGGCATTTGAAACAACTTCATGATGTTCTTCATTCTATGGAAAAAACTCTCACATACGGAAACATCTCCACCATTGACTTTGGAAACTCTGCATCGGTAATATTCTTGTTATTTTCTATCAGTATTGTTCATGTTATTCTTGAACTAATTACTCATCATGAAAATATTATATAGGCAACAATTTATAAAACCAAAGAAGGATCAAGCTGCTTTTTTGGAAATGGAAATGAAAATTCAGATGCAACCATTAGTTTCCGAGGAGAATCTTATGTTGTCCCGGCTTGGTCTATTACCATTTTACCGGATTGCAAAAATGAGGCTTATAACACTGCCAAGGTTTTTTATTTTACATTTTCTTTTGTAGATTTTAAATTTTCATACTAACAATCATTATTCGTTAAATGTTGTAACCAAAATTCATTTTCTGTTGGTTTTAAATTTTCAGATTACCACTCAGACTTCAATGATGGTTAAGAAACCAAATGAAGCTGAGGATACCCCTTCAACTCTGAAATGGTCATGGAGGCCAGAGAACATGGACAACTTCGTTTTGAAAGGAAAAGGAGAATCTACACAGACACAACTATTTGATCAGAAAGTAGTAACCAATGACCAAAGTGATTATCTATGGTACATGACTACCGTTAAGTTTAAAAAACGAGATCCATTTTTGGGTAAAAACATGTCTCTTCGCGTCAACTGTACTGCTCCTGTCCTTCACGCTTTTGTTAATGGAAAATATATTGGTAAGTAACTCCTATATATGTTTTACAAATCTCAATAACACTAACTTACCAAAAAAAGTCATTTATTTATATTTTTAGGTAATCAACACGCTGAGAATGGAAAATTTAATTATATATTTGAGAAAGATGTGAAGTTTAAGTCTGGTCGTAATGTCATTGCTCTTCTTAGCATAACTGTGGGACTTGCGGTAAGTTCTTTGATATTATTTTATCTTGTATTTTTTAAAAGTAAAAACTCCTTAAAAAAAATTAACTGAAAAATAAATTTTTGTCATTTTTTATTATATAGAACTATGGTGCTTTCTTTGAAAGTAAGCCGGCTGGAATCACTGGACCCATTTCTATTACTGGAAGAAATGTTGATGAAACTATAGTTAAGGACTTGTCTGCTCATAAATGGAGCTATAAGACCGGATTAAATGGGTTTGAGAACCAACTCTTTAGAACAGAATCAATGTCTAAATGGTCAGTTGAAAGTGTACCTTTTAACCGAACCATGACTTGGTATAAGGTAAAGAGATGTTATTATCTATAAGATAACTAATCAAACGCTTGTTGATTTTAATATCAAATCACATTATTCCATTTTGTCTTTAAGGCTACGTTCAAGGCTCCCTTAGGAAATGATCCAGTTGTTGTCGATCTTCTGGGACTTGGAAAAGGTACAGCTTGGGTCAATGGAAACAACATTGGACGTTATTGGCCAGCATTCATTTCAAGCGAAAATGGTTGTGCTGCAAAATGTAATTATAGAGGGCCTTATCATGCTGAAAAGTGTCTGACCAATTGTGGAGAACCCACACAAAGATGGTACATTTTCCACATCTTATTAAAGTGTAGAATCAAATATTTTAATGTTAGACCTGAGAAATCTTTACTGGGGTTTTTTTCTTTGTTCTTTTCTTGAACAGGTATCATGTTCCTCGTTCTTTCTTGAACGCAGGAGATAACACACTAGTTTTGTTTGAGGAGATGGGAGGAAACCCATCGCTCGTCAATTTCCAAACTACTAGAGTGGGAAGTGTATGTGCTAATGTCTATGAGAAAAATACTATTGAGCTTTCTTGCGATAGAAAACCCATTTCTGCCATCAAATTTGCCTCATTTGGTAACCCAGATGGCAATTGTGGATCTTTCGAAAAAGGAACTTGTGAATCAAGTAACAACACGGTTGATATTCTCACACAAGAATGTGTTGGAAAAGAGAAGTGTATCATTGATGTATCTACGGAAAAGCTTGGAGCACCGGATTGCACTGGATCTGCTAGAAGACTCGCTGTGGAAGCTATTTGCTAAGTGTTTTTCTAGATTTACAGTGTTTTCTTTATTATATTTCCAAATTATGCTATATTTTTGTTTTCAAAGATATAAGTCTTTTTTAATCTGTACTGCTGGTGGTTTTATTCAATAAAGGAACACATTCTTATATACATTTTACACAGTCATCTTTTTCCCAAAAAGTCATGGTCATTTCTTTCCCACCATCCTCACTCTCTCTGAAAAATTGAATAATTGAATCTCTTCAATATATAACATTGGCTTAACTGCGCCTCCGTTGGTAAATAACTAATTTTAGTGTATTAAAATACATGAATTCAAGTCTTATTGTACAATTTTTTTTTTATTTTGCATTAAATAAAACCTTGAACTTATTCTCTGAGAAACCAAATTGGCAATAGAAGTTAATAAAATAGCAGTTATTTTGACATAATAAAGAAACTAGCATTAGGACACATTTTATCCGTTTATTCCCTTTCCATTTACAATTACCTGGTGAACGTGTGATATAGTTGATGATATAGATGACAGAACATATGGACAAAAGTTACCCAAAAATATTACATATCCCCACAATCTCCAAATACTAAACACTACCCCAACTCCTAAATACTAAACCATAAAGACATGGAGTTCCACCAAAATAAGTTTTTGTTAAAAATTTCGGTGAGAAAATTTATAAAGTGGTTCATTTTCAAACACCGTATCAAATAACCTACCTTTTCTTACTTAATGATAAATAATTCTTCAAATTTTTCTAATTTACTAATTTTTAAAAAAAAATTTAGTGAAAATTTTCTTTGTTAAAATTGTTTCATTTAACTATAATCTCTTAAAAATTAGATACACAATTTAGTTTAATTACAGAAATCAAACATTAGCAACTGCATATGAATTTTAAAGCTGACAATATAAAAGAAAATAAAAACACACAACTGTTATAAGATATTTTTTCACTATGTATTCTTTTGGTGTTTAAGTATCTTCCATACTTAATTAGAAAATAGTTTTAATAATCTTAAAATGTATATTTATAATATAATATTTTAAATCATTTTCTTATTATACTGTTTTCAACAATTCAACATTACAAGAAAATATTTGTAAGAGTTATATCAATTTCTCAAAACTTGTCTTTTGCTATGTATATATAGCTTCATATTCTATTTATAATATTTAACCAAAATATATTTAAGAGATTGCATTTTTTATCATAAATTATATCTTTTATTTTTGACAAAAATTATATCTTTTATTTATAACTAATTTTTAATAATTTAAAACTATTTAAAATTTGTATTTTCATCTTAAAATATATTAATTATAGAAATATTTTCAAATAATAAATTATATATATATGTATTATTATTTTGCTCTAAACATTTTTATTTATACTTGTTAATATAGATTTCGTGGAGTTTCCATTCCTAGTTTTCATAGAAAAAAATAATTTTGCTAACAAACATATCAATATAAGAGGATGATTGGTTGTTGATGTGGGTGCTGTTCACAATACTATTTAAATCTACACCATGAATTACAAAGCAATTAGATTTTATTTAAAAAAAATCTGTTCACAACAATTTAGTAAATTAACGTGGAAATAAGTGCTTTACACAGCTAAATATTTACAGCTCAGATTTTTGAGCTTTCCAAAACAAAATGTAATATTTCACTTAACTTTTATTTTTAAAATAATATAAATAACAAAAACTCTAACTGTAAATATATATACGTAATAGTGAGACTAAAATGAAAATGTATTGTACTCATCTATTCTTTTTTATTTTATTTATTTAATTTATAGTTTGATTGATGAACCAATTTCATGCCATTAATTTGAATATGAACTAGTTCACGTTGTATATTAGATTATTTGTCGTAGTAATTAAAATCCTATCAATTTGAGTATGAACTATTTTTTTCATACTAATTTGAGTATGAACTTATTTTTATATTAGATAGTTTCTCGTATTAGTTTTAGTATGAACATATCTCATGAACTAGTCTTTAAATTTATATTCATTAATTAATTCATTTGTCAACAATATATTGGCGCACTATTTTATTATACTACCGTATATGATTCTAATGAAAAGTCGTCAGTATTAATTATAAAAAGGATTGCAAGATAATATTCTAATGAATTTATAGAATACATGCAATTAATTAAATATATTATTAATTTATTATACAAAATATGTTTTATTAAAAATGTTTAATCTATTTTATGAAATTTTTATAATAATTATTTTTATTTATTCAGAAAATTTAAAAATTGTTTAAAATTAATATACCGTTTAATATATGTATACAATATTTTACAGCTGATTTATACCAATCATGCTTTATAAATAAAAACTACCGCTTAGATCTTACGGCTCAAATTCTGGCAAATAAAATCTACATCTACAGCCAAAAGTTTGCTGTTTTAATTCTAAAGCAAAAATTAAAATTACAGCATTTACCAGTCGGCCCCTAAAACTATAATGTTATATGACACTTTTAGGGAAAATAGTTCATTCCCCTATGAATTAGTTGTTTCTGGCTTTTTCACACACGAACTTTTAATCTATGCTAAAAACCACATGAACAACGGAAAAATAATTTATTCCCCTATGAACTAGTAGTTTCTGGCTATTTCACACACAAACTTTTAAATCATGCCAAAAACCACATGAACAATTCTATTTTTTTGAATTACATAAACAAACTATCGATTTTAAACTAATTCCCCTAAAACCGTAAATGGTATTGTTTAAACGTTAACTTGGTTTATGACATGTAGATAGTCGGTTTCATTTAGGTTGATAAAAATATAATACTATGTCGTTTTGTTCTTCTCCTTTTTGTCATCTGCTCTTCGTCTTCTTCTTCTTCTTCTTCTTCAGAAATCGTTACTCTTCATCATCAATTGAGGATAAAAAAATTTATTCTGCATTTTCGAGTTATATGACATAGTAACTGGTTGGGTAGATACTTTCGAGTTATATGACATAAAGCATATAAAGAGATCATATGACATTAATTTCTGGATTGAGGAGAATATATAAATCCCTGTAGAACCGGAACCTGAGAGTAACATTCGCTTACGAAACCAATCAAGCATCCTAGACTACGCCAATTTTATAGTTCCTTGTGACAATAGATGGAGATTGGTAAGTTAGTATTTGTTGCTTTATGCATCATGTAAAATGTTTTATTCTTCTGCATGATAATAAATTTTATCCCCAATTGATGATGAAGAGTAAAACGATTTCTAAAAAAGAAGAGAAGTTGACAAAAAGAAGAAAAAAAGAAAAAAAACTGTAGTATTCTATTTTTATCAACCCAAATTAAACCGTCTCTCCACCTATCATAAACCAAGTTAACGTTTAACTAACACTGTTACGGTTTTAGGGGAACTAGTTTAAAATCGATAGTTTGTGCATGTAATTCAAAAAATAGAGTTGTTTATGTGGTTTTTGGCATGACTTAAAAGTTTGTGTGTAAAATATCCGGGAACAACTAGTTCATAGGAGAATAAGTCACTTTTCCATTGTTCATGTGGTTTTTGCCATGAACCTTTAAATTCACCTCACTCTTAAGGATCAATTAAATTGTCACATAGATTATTAATTAAAAAACATTAAATTAAAAAAAAAGCTAAAAAAATAAAAATGTTAATTTTAACGACGCTAACGCCGCTAGGGAAACCTTAAACCCTAAATCTTAAATTCTAAACCCTATATCCTAAATTCTAAACCCAAATCCAAATCTCTAAACTCTAACCCTATACCATAAACCCTAAACCCAAATTATATACCTTAAACCCAAAAAATGGACTATAAACCTAAACCCTAAACTCAAATCTTAGACCCTATGCTCAAACCGTAAACCTTAACCCAAACCCTATAGCATCTAAGTTTGGAGTTTGGGTTTAGGATATACCGTTTGGGTTTTGGATCTAGGATTTACCGTTTTGGGTTTTGGGTCTAGGATTGGGGTTTATGGTATATGTTTTGGGTTTAGTGTTTACCGTTTGAATTTATGGTTAAAGTTTTGGGTTTAGGGTATATAATTTGGGTTTAAGGTTTACGGTTTGGGTTTAGGGCCTAAGACTTGGGTTTAGGGTATAGAGTTTAGGTTTATAGTCTAGTTTTTGGGTTTAGGGTCTAGGATTAGGGTTTAGGGTATAGGGGTTTGGATTTGAGTTTAGAATTTAGGGTATAGGGTTTAGAATTTAAGATTTAGGGTTTAGCCGGAAATGTTAGCGTCGTTAAAATTAGCGTTTTTATTTTTTTGTAACTATTTTTTATTTAATTTAATGTTTTTAATTAATAATCTATGTGTCACTTTGATTGGTTCTAAAGGGTGAGGTGAATTTAAAGGATCAGCCTAGGGGTGAACCTAAGTTCTGTCCTTTTGACATGACTTAAAAGTTCATGTGTGAAAAAGCTAAGAACAACTAGTTCATAGAGGAATAAACCATTTTTCCGAAAAACCCGATGCTTTTACCATTTTCTGACCCTCGAATAGGCAAAAAAAAAAAAAAGAAAAAAAAAGTAAAGAGACTTGCATGTTATCGATGTCATGTTTAGAAAATCTAGTCGAATCATTCAGTTAGGTTTAATAGATCATTTCCAACTTCATTCGTTTTTAATTCTAAAATAAAACTTGGAATAAAAATGTGCTAACAATTTTTTTCTATATAATGTAAAATTGGCTTATTCTATAAAGTAGAATAGCTCATTTATTTTTGTTAATCACACTATTTTTATCCTAAAATAGAGTATTTAAAATTTAATTTATTTTAAAGAAAAAAATAGAGTGATAAATTTGAGAAGGATAAACCGTACCAAATTGTTACAAACTCGGATCGGTCGTCTGCGAGTCTATTTTAGACTTTTTCTGTTTTTCTTTTCATGAGTATATTAAATAACGAATCAAAGGATGTATGCTCTCTCTGATATTTTGGATTTTAGTAGGAGTTTCAATGTTTATCCTTACTTGTACTCTGTTATATCAATGAAACTTTCAGATGGAAAAAATAAAAAATAACGAATCAAAGGAATATTCATTCATCATTTTATTCAATTTCGACGGATTTAGTTTTAGATAGAAAAAAACAAAGAAAACGAAACTCTAGACCAACCACAACAACTTTCCTGACCCAAATAGATAGATAAACAAAAATAATAGTAATATACAAAGCTGAAAGTTTTCAGAAGTCTCTGACAAATTAAATATATAGATGCGACAGTAACACAAACAACGAGACAGAGACGTGATCAGCCACGACGGCGGAGGCCAAGACTAGTGCCAAAGATCAGCTACTTTGATTTTTCACGGCGGCTGAGATTTCAGCTTCTCTCCTCCTCCCTCTGTTAATGTAATCATGGTGATCGCTGCGGCTGCTTCTTCTTTTTCCCTTGGTACCTCTCACCAACTCTCAGGATCTTTCTCTCTTCATCGTTTTGTTTCTCTAGCTTCAGTTTGTTCAATCTTTTCTCGTTGGTTGATTAAAGTTTCCATCTTTCTCTGCTTAGGAGATTACTTTCCGAGACAAGTCTTGTTTTTCTGTCTGAATAAATTTAATGTTGGGGAAGTTATGTGTTAATGTTTTTTCAAAAAAAAAAAAAAGTTATGTGTTAATGTCGTTTGTTAGAGATCTGTGAATCTGTTAATCAAGTCTCAATCTTTATTAGGTCCATCTCATTGCCATCACTCTTACACGGATGACTTCACTTCCTCCATGCCTTACAAAAGACACCGCAGCGGAAGAAACCGTGCATGTGCCTCTGCTAATCTCTCTGTTTTAAGGTATTAATTCAACAATGTAACCTATGTAATGACAAACGTTAGTCCAATTTTTTTGCATTTGGAGTGAACTTTTGCGTTATCCAGATGCAAGATTTCTGCATTTGGATCAGCATTTCATGTATCAACCGGTGGACATGACCTTGGCCTCACTAAGGTTTCTGTTGCTGCTGATTATTCTGATTCGGTTCCTGATTCATCTCTCTAAGGCTATCATCCTCTTGAAGAATTGAAGCCCTGCAAAAGAGTGCGGCAGACAAAACTCTCTCCTGCTGAAGTAGCTAGAACCACCGTCGAGGTTTGTAGCTGAAAAAACAAGTTAAGACTACCACTGTTGAGTTTCATATGTTGAACATGGTTTCCTTCGTAGGCTAACACCAGCGCTGTGTTGGTGTTTCCTGGAGCAATTCACTGTGAACCACACGGTCAGAACTCATGGTCCGAGTTTAAGTATGTCATTGATGATTATGGAGGTCAGTCTTATATTCATTGCTCTATATATATGTATCAGTCACGTCCTTTCTAATCAGCTCGGTTTTTATTCGTGTGTTTCTATGGAATCTAGATATCTTTTTCAAAATTCCTGGTGATGGGAACATCTTAGAAGATCCTGGAGCTAGTAATCCAGTGGTAAGCTTGTCATTGTTCAAGTGTGAATGTAATGTATCTGTACATAACTCATAAGGAACACACAACGTCTAGCACATGCTTATCTTGAGTATTCATCACATACTTTGTAGAAAGCCTTTATTGGAATGGATGTCCCACGATACGAAAACACATGGCTTCATGAGGAATATAACATATCTGAAATGGGTAATCTTGACGACATCATTTTTGATGAGCATTATTTCCAGGTAGGTTGAATGAATCTATTGTACTCTCATGCCAAGTCTATATTGCCTTGTTAACACTCTTTGCTTATTTACTTTGAGCAGATAATGGATTCTGAAGCTAGAGATATTCCAGTAGATTGGGGAATGCCTGACATTTCCAACGGGGTTCATCCTATTTACTTTGCCAAACACATGTCCAAGGTCCTTACAATTCACAATAGAATGATGAATAAAAACCATAATCAATGTGTCATGCTTTGTATAAACTTGGAACATTGTCTTTGCAATCATGCAGGCCATCAGCATGGACTATGAGAAGAAAATGGACTGTCCATCTAATGGTGTATCCATACTAGGATGCCTTAGACCCGCTTTCCTCGACGAGGAATCCTATATAAGACGATTGTTTCTCTCGGAAGATAGAGATGACTATAGCTTGGAGGTTCAAGGTGTTTTGAAGTATAAATTAGCATATGTTCTGAAATGTGCAATGTGTAACTTTTCTGTTTGGATTTTTGTTTTCAGGTGATGATAATAATATAAGCACTAGTTCCAGACATGAAGAGAACGATATGAGTTCAAGTGGTCTATATAGATTAGAGATTGTGGGAATAGAGCTTCTCTCCCTCTATGGAACAGAGGTATGTTCCTTCTTACAAACTCAGTGTTTCATTTACAATTTCTCCCCCGGTGTCACCGTGCGTTGATGTCTAGATTCTTTTGACGTTTTCAGTTTTCTATAAGTTTGCAAGATTTTCAAGATGCTGAACCAGACATTCTAGTGCACTCTACTTCTACAATCGTAGAGCGTTTCAACAACAGAGGGATTAGTTCAGGGATTGCCCTTAAAGCTCTTTGCGAAAAGAAAGGTCTCCATGCAGAGGTATTGTATCCAAAGTGTCTGTGTATGTAGTTTAGAATACGCTTAACCACTAATCACACTGTTACCATTCCGGTTTTTACATTTTTTATACCAATCTTGCTTGCTACTTTATGCAGGAAGCAAACCTGATCAGTGTTGATAGCCTTGGTATGGATGTGAGAGTTTTTTCTGGCGCACAAGTCCAAACTCACCGTTTCCCTTTCAAAACCAGGGTGAGAGAATTTTTCAGACCAAAACATTGAACAAAGATACAACATTTTTGATTATGGAGGACGTTCATATGCTTATTCAGCTCTCGTCATATTTTGTGCCAGGCTACAACTGAGATGGCAGCAGAGAAGAAGATCCACCAGCTACTCTTCCCTCCTTCACGTAGAAGGAAACTAAAGTCTAACGAGGAGAGTTTGAAGGACGCATACCGTTAAAAAACTCCTATCAAAACCACCAAACCAAGAAACAGAGAAGGAGCTATTTTGCCACTGGGTCTGTCTGGTGCTTACACGAGTTATTTGCTCTGACGTTTGTGTACATAACAATGAGCTTTCAAGTGACTGTACTAGAGATGTGTGGAGATGCAGCTTCTTATACTTGTAGTAGTAAGTTAAATAAAAATAAACCAAAGAATAAACAGAAGTTGATTCATTTGAAGTAACTTCTATAAAAACTTTTTTCCCCTCTTTATAGTTACCAATTGTTATAGATTACAAAAGTTCCTTTCTTCTTGCTGGAAACAATAATCTAATCTCTCACATAGACAACATGAAACCTCAGGCTTTGAGTTCAGGTGGAAGCACCTATAAGGCTGTCTCGAAGTGAACCACCACTTTCCTCATCTAACAGCTTTCTCTGTTCATCTACCACTTCTCCACCTCTTTGTCTCTCCTGATCATTCTCCTTCCTGAGAAATGAGAATACCAAGTAAAGGAAACACAAGGGTTAAAGAATATTGATCCTTAGAGTGCAGAACATATATTGGAGTTGAAGAAGGATGGAGAAAAGACTGTACATTGTGTATATTATCAGTCCAATAGCTGTAGTAGCAAATGCCAAGTAATAGAGCCAATCGACCTAACATATATAATAGAAGCCACATGACACACACACTGGTTTCTACTGACAGGAATGTATGTGTTTCCTGATGTTCAAAATACAAAGTGAGCAGCTAACCTTCTCATGGTAAGCGAAAATGCGGATCAAAACCGCCCACATGTCTGATGTGAGTAATGAGAGTGTGAACATTGCTGTACCATTGGTCTAAGACCATATAGTCAGAAGCAAGAAAGTAAACGAACATATCAACATGAAGACATGAAGACACGAAGACATACAGTGAAGGAGGTTCATTGTATGGTTTTAGTTTTGTCTCATACCTTGAGTAAGACTGTGAGTATAGAGTAGAATAGAAACACACTGATTGCAATTCCAATGTAAGGTAAAACCTGAAACCACAAAAGCGCAGAGCCTGTAAATTTCTACTACTAAAAATAGAAAGTTTCTGAATAACAAAGACTATAAGCAGTAAAACTTACAGCCCCAGTAGACCAGTGAATAGCATTGAGCGCATCACGTTCAAATATGCTTCTATGGATCAAGTCAAGGAACATCCTCTTTGATAGCATTTAATTTAAAGAGAATTTAAAAGTCTTACCCTTTGCTATCTCAAGGATACATCTGAATTGCACTAATGATTGCACCAAAAAGACCCACAAAAGACATGAGTTCAATTCTGTCTGCAGTCTTCACAAAGAACTCCTATAACAAAGAAACATGAAATACCAACCACACTTAGAATCCATTTTGAGTATGTGATTAAAGACTTGCTTACCTCGCTAGTATTAATGACAGCATACAAGGTTGCTGCAGCTATAACAAGAAGATCTCCTTTCACAGGATTACTTCCTCCTGAAAAATGCCACCAAGATGTGAGTGTTAACTTGCATACATGTGAAGAGTGAAGAAAAAGAAGTAATGAATCAGTTTTCACCATTACCAGATCGATCCCCAGCATGTACGTCTGAGAAAACAACCATCACAACACCAACAATACATACAGCCACACCACTGATCTTCATCAGACTGTATCTTGTCTTTAGAAAAACCCAGGTCAATACCAATACGCAAGGGATCGCCCAGCAGTCCAGTAACATGACACTTGTCATTGATGTGTACTGAAAAGCCTTTACAACTGTGAAAGCAAAGCAATGGATTTGTGTTCAAAATAACATGGTACTATTACTCACCACCAAAGCAAGAAACTAACGTATTATGGAAACCCACACATCAGGTTAAGTAATGATTAAGCAACCAAAGTATAACATGATTTAAAAATGCACACTATGCAAACCAGATACTTAGGAAAATAAAAGAAAATTTGTATTAGTCAGCTTCACGCTCACCTAGAAAGTTAGCCTCCACATTAACTAAAGTAAGGAGGAAGTAGTGATACCACTTGGCCTACAACAATTTTTCATTGCATGGAACATATTAGCAATATTCTTTAGTTAGATACTTATATAGTTTTGTATTGGCACTGCGCTTATCAGAACTACTAATGAAACCTTCAACGTTCAAACAGGCCCGGCATAAAATTGTTGTGGACCCTGTGCTTGAAAAAGGCATGTATTCATATTTCTTTATAATTTAGGACCCTAAATCTTAAAATCTAAGACCCTTAATCTTAAAGAAATTTTCCTAAACAAAATAAGACCCTGTGCAAAAGCACTCTTCGCACACCTGCATTCAAACTCACAAAAGACACAAAACTCGATAGAGCCGGTCCTGCGTTCAAGCTCACAAAAGACTCAAAACTCGATATTTCCAATAAAAAAGACAGAGTGACATCAATTTTCCAAGAAAAAGACTAGTATAGTAGTATTTCAACGCACTAACCTTAATCACAGGTCTTCGATACAGCATTATACTTCCATAGACAGTCGCCAGTAACAAATAACCCAAGAATGACTGTGATGTTGGAGCATTGATCCCTAGAAGATTTTGAAATTTGTATAAGCAAGCAATAAATATGTTTAAAAATGGGTTGAGAAGAAGGTGAAACCTTTTCTGGCGAGCTCAGAGGTTGTAAAGCTAATGAAAGTAGAGAGAAGGGAGATGATCTGTCCCAACACAAGTCCAATCAAAGTCTCCTTCTTCTTCATCTCATTAAAACTGAACAACACCATTACTGTTTTTTTTCTTCCTTCAAACAAACCTTAGCTGCATCTACTCCGGTGAAAGGTTATGGTGAATGTAAGATACAAAGACAATATAATGGATCAAATTCAGAGAGGAGGCTGAAAGCGAGTCTTTCTGGAGAATCATTGACTTGTTTAATGATATCGAATAAGATAGTGGGTACATAATACTTTACATTAACTAATCAAAATACCTTGTGCCAGAAGGAAAATGATAGGAAACCCCATATTTCATATCTGTATTATGTGATCATGGATCTATCTATACTATTAAAACATGATCATTTTAAAAATCTACTTACCAAAAGTTGTTCACCTACCCATTAATATTTTTTGGTCCTGCTTTTATTTTCTCTAACTATACAACATTATTATTAATAGCCATATTAATACATGAAAATTGGATACACCAACGGCAATTAAAACAAATAGTATTCTCCCCATAATCATATTAATATTTTATACTAATAATTTTATAGTTTGATTGATTATTTTTTTTTGTTTACAAAATCAACAACCATATAATGATTTCAGTATGAACATTTTTTCCTTGATATAACTTCTTTTTCAATATTCACGATGACCTCAAAATCATATTTATGTGTATGTTATTATTGGTAAGGGATAATATACGCCAACTAAAATCTAAACTTCTGAACCCTGAAAATTAGCATTTTTAATGTAATTCGAAATTGTCAAACATATATCTAAATATTTACAAAATCAAATTTGATGAAAAAATACTTTAGCAAATCATCTGTTAAACATATATCTAAATATTTAATGTAAATCGAAATTGTCAAACATATATCTAAATATTTACAAAATCAAATTTGATGAAAAAAACACTTTAGCAAATCATCTGTTAAAAAATTTTATATATTACACTCAAATTATTTTCTAGAAAAAATATTAATAAAAAAAATTATTTAAGACAAGTTTAAAAATATTAAAACCCTTACAATTTTATACTATTAAATTAGCTAAAAATCTGTCAAATAAATCCTAAGCCTCATAAATTTAACAAATGTAAATCTAATAAAATGCACACAAAATATATTGAGAGAGAGTAGATTTGAGCATTGGGGTCTTTAGCTTAATTACACGTCAGTTCATTTCGGTTATAGATCCTTTAGGTCCCAAATGAACCCAACTAAATATTATTTTTTTGGTTTCGATTCGGGTTGGTTTCTTTCGTGCCCAGGTCGATTCAGGTTCATAGTTTAAATATATATAAAATACCTATAATTTTCGGATATATATTGGATCTTGGTCGGTTTCGGTATTTAAGACGCAAAAACCTGAAGTATTTGAAAACCTGAAAACACCCAAAAGCTGAACAAGTGCCCAAAACCCCCGAAAAGAAATTCAAAAACCCAAAAATAAATTTTACTTGAAATCTAATCCGGTGAACCAAAAAATATCCAAAAATTATCCAAATACCTGGAATATATTTTAAAATTTTGAAATTTTACCTGAAACTCGAAACTAACCAGAGACCCAAACCTGAATGTTAAAAGAATATATATAATACAGAAAACATATCTTAAATACCCAAATATACCTAATATTTTGCACACTTTAGATATCCGATCGGATTTCGAGTAGGATTCAGACCAGAACCGAGACCCGCATGTCCAAAAAATACCCGATACGTACTTTGCCATGTACCCAAAACCGAACAAACCTATTTTTTTGTCAATTTTGGTTGAGTTTTTTGGATTCGGATAAAAGTCACTGACCTAAAAAAGAGTTATCTAAGAACGTACATATAAAATTTCAAATAACCTAAATTTTAAATTATCTATACTATTAAAGCAAAATGCTTCTTAGGATTTTGCCCCTGACTTTTCCTATTAATTACAAAACAATCCATAAATTTTTTTCAATTTTTTAAATGTTTTCAGAAAATAAAAGCCCAACACATTTGCTACTTACATTTTTCGTTTTTAAGCTCATTTCGTCGTTTTTTAAGCCCATTTCGTACTCATAGATTTTTGTATTCAAATCAAATAAAGAGAAGATCCCCATCTTGAGGAACACGCAGAGAATATATTATGTTTGACATGGTAACTGAATTTTCCAAAAACTAATCTTAAAATATATAGATATTCGATTTTAAAAAGAAGATTCCCCAACTTTCTCCCTAAGTTTTTCCTAAAACCTAAGCACCTCGCTTTAAATCCGATCAATATTATAAATACGCAGCACCAGTTTCCTATTCAAACCCACACCTTAGAACAAACCAAAAACCAAACCAATGGCTACTAAGATGTAAATCCAAGCATCGAAAGGTCCTAATGAACAATCGGTCGTCTTCGGTGACTTGAAACCATGGAAAAACACTTGGTTGGTTCATGTAAAGGTTCTACACGGTTGGAAACAATACATTCAATCCGTGGAGACCATGGAATTCATCTTGGCTGATGAGACTGTAAGCGTTTTTCCATGTATTTATCAGTCGATTATGTCTTATTTAACATTTTGGGGTTAGCTACTAATATTTTAAATTTATATGTAACATGTATGTTTTAGGGGAAAAAATTCATGCAATATACAAGAGGACTTACATTAAAAGTAAGGAAAGGATTCAATAATTTTTAAGACTCGGTTATTTAATAACTATGTTGGAGTTTGGTTTTCACTTTTTAGAATCATGCATTTAAAAAAAAATACACCCTATTACATATCTATTGAATATTTATTAAACATATTGGTCGATACAGTTATCTTCGTTGAATAAAGTTAAATTTTAAGACAATGTTCTGTAAAAAAATAATTTTAAAACGCTCCAATTACTTCTTTTGTTTCTGGTTGTTCTCGAACGATTATAACAAGTGTATACTTTTTAAAATTGTGCACCAGTGTATCCAAAAAACACAATAGTTAGATATTTAACATTGTAACGAAATTGATGCTTATATATTATTTCTTGGTAATTACTCATAAAAGATATTCTGTTACTGGAAATTTACTAAAAAGATATTCTCATAAAAGATATTATGTTACCATAAGTATTGCCAAGTTAAACCTTAATCTTTTAAACAAAACAAATTCTAACCAAAACGAAGCCAAACAATGTTTTCTTTTAAAACCAACTATAAACCGATTTAAATACATAATTATTATTAAATATTTATGTTATTATAATTTAAAATTTATGCATTAATTAAAAATATGTAGAATTAAAAATATTTGTGTCTACTACATTTTTCATATAATATTTATTTAATAAGTTAAAATTATAAATAAATAACCTTAGCAAATATATAATCACAATATGATTAAATTTATTGAGTAGAATTTTACCATTTTAAAATCTTTTAACTAATTAATTAGTACACAAACAAGCATTTTTATTATAATAATAATTAAAAAATAAAGAAGACAATATTATAAAATTTGACTATAAACAAATATAAAATCTATTAAAATATAGATTAGACAAATATTTATTAATTTAAATTTTAAAAATAAACGATTTGAAAGCGCGGATCAAAATCTAGTATAATTTTAAACAAATTCTCTGCTTCGATATAATAAAGACTTTGTACAATAATAATGTACAATCCCAAAATACTAATTTATATCAAACTTTATTTCTAATCCAAAAATCCGTATCAAAATCTAGTTATATGAAGATTTTGTCTCCAAGAGCCGTTCTCGTTGTTCTGGTTTCTGCTGAGTCCATTCTTTACTACAGCAACAACAGATCAAGGACTTCAGTCTCGAAACTCACAACGAAAAACGTTTTCGTTATTGCACGGATCTTTCAGTCTTAGACTCGTTTCTACACTTCAGTTATGTTCGAGAAACAGGAATTTTTATTAATATATCCCACATTATGTGGGATGATGAACAATATAAATGTGATGTGGCAATTCTCCACTCTTAAGTTAGTTTTTGGATGTGGCTTACGCCCTTTGCTAATAGTTACTTACGTCATGCCAATCTTGAGTCTTCTACTTGGATCGCTTGGGCCATAAACACAACGAGCAAAGACATGTTAGGCGCTCAAGCTCTCGTGGCTTATCGTAACTCAAAATCTAGCGTTATGCTTGCTTATATTTCCTCTATTAATAACTACGCTACTATATATGCTTCAAGAATGTCTTCTCAGCTTTTGTGTAACGCAAGTATGCGCTGAGTATCTTGATAGACAGATGACAATACTCGTGACGATGGTGATGGTGTTGCCTTCCAACACAACTGTCGTGAATCACTTATGGCAAGACGGTCCGTTGAAGAGAGATAGACTTGGGATGCACGCAATGAGTGGAGATCATCTCAAATCCATGTCTACTTTGGATTTGCTTTCCTGACAAATCACATCAACGACATCTGTTAACGTGAATATGATGTTGGTAAAACAAATCCACGGATTGGTAAACGCAGTGAGCTGGGGAAACTAAGTAAACCAGTGGTAAGCGTGTCATTGATCAAGTAGCATAAACGCAACTTTCAAAGCTCCATGAGGCATACAAAATGCTGATTTGAAGTATAACTTAGCAGATGTGGTGAAATGAAATGTACATTGTATAACTTTTCGGTTTGGATACTTGTTTTCAGGTGATGATAATAATACAAGCACTAGTTCCAGACATGAAGAGAACGATATGAGTTCAACTGTTCAAGTGGTCTATATAGATTAGAGATTGTGGGAATAGAGCTTCTCTCCCTCTATGGAACAGAGGTATGTTCCTTCTTACAACAGTCGGTACTCTACGCTAAAATAACACATGTCATTTGGATGAAAGCTTGAAATATTATTGAACTTGAACATAGGCTTTCATACAAACTCAGTGTTTCATTTATGCCTATGCTTATTAGTCTCTCATCATTTTTCTTTGACAGGAAACAACAGAGATGGCAGCAGAGAAGAAGAGCCAGTTCCCTCCTTCACGGAGAAGGAAGTTGAAGTCTGATGACAAGAGTTTGAAGGACGCATACCTTTAAAAAAACCGTTATTAAATCACCAAACCAAAAAGAAGTAACAGATAAGAAGGAGCTTCTTTGCCACTGGATCTGTCTGATGATTACATGAGTTCTTTGCTCTGACGTTTGTGTACATAAAGATGAGCTTTCAAGTGAATGTACTAGAGCTGTGAGGAGATGCAGCTTCATACATTTGTAATTGTAACTTAAATAACAATAAACCAAAGTATAAACAGAAGTTGATTCATTTGAATTAACTTTTATAGAACATTTTTCCCCTCTTTATCGTTCCCAATTGTTATGGATTACAACTTCTCTTCACACAAAATTTCATTTCTTCTTGCTGAAAGCAATAATCTAATCTCTCACATAGACAATATGAAACCTCAGGCATTGAGTTCAGGTGGAAGCACCTATAAGGCTGTCTCGAAGTGAACCTACACCTTCCTCATCTAACAGCTTTCTCTGTTCATCTACCACTTCTCCACCTCTTTGTCTCTCCTGATCATTCTCCTTCCTGAATGATATCTTGCATATTCACATTGTTTTATCCATTTGTTCAAGTGCATTTTCATCATATAGATTAGGATTTAGCCATGTCTAGGTTACATTTTGCATACATATGTCTCTATTAGGTATTGAAGTGCCACATGGAGTTCCTAGAGACATTTGGGTGCATTTGGAGCAGTCTAGGTTGCATTTTGCATACATATGTTTCTATTAGGTATTGGAGTACCACATGGAGTTCCTGGAGACATTTGGGAACATTTGGAGCTCAAGGGAGGGGATTAGAGTGATCTTTGGACGAGCACTGCCTGGAGCGACTTCCCGGAGCGACTACATGAAGTCGCTGTGACACCCCTCCCAGAGCGACCTTCCCGGAGCGACATGGAGAGGTCGCTCGCGTTTCTATCGCGAGACACCCCTCCCAGAGCGACCTTCCCGGAGCGACATGGAGAGGTCGCTCGCGTTTCTATCGCGAGACACCCCTCCCAGAGCGACCTTCCCGGAGCGACATGGAGAGGTCGCTCGCGTTTCTATCGCGAGACACCCCTCCCAGAGCGACCTTCCCGGAGCGACATGGAGAGGTCGCTCGCGTTTCTATCGCGAGACACCCCTCCCAGAGCGACCTTCCCGGAGCGACATGGAGAGGTCGCTCGCGTTTCTATCGCGAGACACCCCTCCCAGAGCGACCTTCCCGGAGCGACATGGAGAGGTCGCTCGCGTTTCTATCGCGAGACACCCCTCCCAGAGCGACTTGCCAGAGCGTGCGTTTCCATGGCGAGACGACACAAAACGAAGCCAGGAGCGACCTCTCAGAGCGACCCACTGAGGTTGCTCCCGAAGGCCGGAGCGACTTGTCGGAGCGACATGCCGAGGTCGCTCCGCGTCTATTTGCCTGTCGAACTCATGTTTTTC
>NC_027753.1:22236236-22237165 GCF_000695525.1 Brassica oleracea var. oleracea | reverse complement strand
ATAAGGCACGTCAGTGGGAGAAGTCTCTACCCAGCGACTCTATAACCACCTGGGATGACTGCAAGAGAGCATTTTTGGAGAAGTTATTCTCTACTTCAAGAACTGTTAAGCTGAGAAATGAGATTTTCAGCTTTCAACAGAAGAACTTGGAAGGATTCTGTGAAGCCTGAGAGAGATTCAAGGGCTATCAAGCTCAATGCCCACACCATGGTTTCTCTAAGCAGAGCTTGCTGAGCACATTCTACCGTGGTGCTCTTCTTAAGTATATGCCCAGACTGGATACAGCTAGCAATGGGTTCTTCTTGGAAAGAGCTGAAGATGATGCAGAAGAGCTGGTTGACAACATGGTGAAGAGTGATGCAGTCTACAGAGCAGACCACGACAGAGGGAGTAGGGGTGATGATAAGCAGACGAGGAAAGAGATCAAAGCTTTGGAAGACAAGATCGACCTACTCATTGCTGAAAAGGCCACCCAAGAGCAGCTGAAGTTTGTTGGTAACTCCAAGTAGGATGATCCACCTGCTGTCAATGAGGTTGAGGGTTTGGAAGGTCAGGAAGAGCTGTGTTTCATCAACAACAATGGTAGCTGGTACAAAAAAGAGCCCAACTTTCAGTACAACAACTACCAACAGAAATCATATCCCAACAACCAACGGAGTGGTTATCCGCCTAGAAACAACCAGCAAGGTAGCTATTAGCCTCACTAAAATCCCTCGTCTGGTTCCTCTGCTCCTCAAGAGAGCAGCACTGATACCTTACTGAAACAAATCTTGGAGTCTCAGACTAGAAGTGAGAAGCATGTTGGTTATGAGTTGAAGAACCTTCATTCCAAGATTGATGGGAGCTACAATGAGCTCAACAACAAATTCTCACATCTTGTTTCTACAGTCAAGAATTTAGAGAATCAGTTTGCTTCCATGAACACTCAC
>NC_027753.1:22233941-22235256 GCF_000695525.1 Brassica oleracea var. oleracea | reverse complement strand
AAAAAGACTTGTATGCTTCGAGCCTTGAAAACTCTTCCTGAAACTTGTTGATTGTTGAATTTTCAGCAACCTTTGAAGCCAACTACAACCTGGTTTGAACTGAACGAACTTAATGCTTCTTGCTTATGGTCCCTTGTGTACTGAATCATGGATATACACACTTGAGTTTTCACATCCTTTATGCCAATCTTTTTTTTACAAACTCTAGTGGTACACCATTCCCAAAACCCTTCCTTCCTTTTTCGGAAAGTCTTACATGCACATAATGTTGAGAGTATCGGGAACGACAATGCTTGATCTTCATTCTCGTTTGATTAGGCACATTATTTTCTAGCCATAGGATGGGGGTGAGTGTTGTAAAGTTTGATTTGGGAATATGAGAAAGTTGAAGGAAAAAAGTGAACTCGTGTGCTTAATTGACTAGTCTTTATGGGATAAGTAGAGAAACTTCTAGCTCAATTTGTGAAAAGTCTTGGCCCCCAAACATAAAAAAAAAAGAAGAAGAGAAAGAATAAAGAAACGGGGCTAGCAAAATTAGTATGAGCTAAGAGGTGTTCAAAAAGTGTAAGAAATCCCTTGTAAAAGAAAGAGTTTTATGTTGGGAAATGCTTCTGAAGTCCTTGGGTGAGAGATGTGAGTTGGGTTTGGAATGGGGAAATGAATGTGTATCATATATGTTTGGGAAAAGTGTAGAAAAATGGAGATTGAGCATTGTATGCATGAGTTGATCCCTTTCTTAGATATATTATGTGCAATGTCAAGGCTACTTGTCTTGAGAGTATACCACCTTAAATATCATATATCTTGAACCCCTTGACTCACTTGATTAAAAAGCTTCCCTTTACCCAAATGATATGGACCAATTGACCATTTGCAAGAATTCACTTGATGCTATGCTTAATGAACTTGAAAGTTGGTTGATTTGCATGTGTGAATGCATGATGATGAGTGTAGGGATGAAAAGAGTTGAGATAGGCCTGGAGAAGCTAGAGTATAATAAGAGAGGGTGTACTAATGCTGAATTTAGATGTTGATTTGAGTGCTTTGTGTGTTTTTTTTGGCTATGAGCTCCCACCTTCAAACCTCTCTCCCTATGAGTTCTAGAAAGTTCACTTGAGGACAAGTAAAAGAATAAGTTTGAGAGAGTTGATATCTTGCATATTCACATTGTTTTATCCATTTATTCATGTGCATTTTCATCATATAGATTAGGATTTAGCCATGTCTAGGTTGCATTTTGCATACATATGTCTCTATTATGTATTGGGGTACCACATGGAGTTTCTGGAGACATTTGGGTGCATTTGGAGCTCAA
>NC_027753.1:22229782-22233168 GCF_000695525.1 Brassica oleracea var. oleracea | reverse complement strand
ATTATTCAACCAAAGACATTTGATGTTTGAGATATGTTAGCAAATGAGCATTCATCTAGACATAGAGCTTGCTTAGAATTGTGTCTAGGTTTAAGGTCGATAGTTTGATTGATCATTTGCCTTCCTTAGTTCGATACTTGATCACCCAAGGTCTAATCCCTATGCCCATGAGTTCTCTTTTCCCTTAGTCAAGAAAGTAACATTCTGTAATTGCTTTCTAGTATTAGTAGTAGTTTAAAACCCATATAAATCATTGGTTGCACTTAGATTAAGTGAGTACTTGCATTCTCAGTGCTTTGATATCCCTCAGAACTGGTTCGACATTCACTCATACTATAATATTTGTTTTAGGAGCCTGAAAACTCCTAACATCACTGAGAAATGAGAATATCAAGAAAAGGAAACACAAGGGGTTAAGAATACTGATCTCGGAAGTGAAGAACATATAATGGAGTTGAAGAAAGATGGAGAAAATACATTGAGTATATGATCAGTCCAATGGCGGTAGTAGCAAATGCCAAGTAATAGAGCCAATCAACCTAACATATAAATATATAGCCAAATGGTCACATACACTTGTTTCTACTGACAAAAATTATTTCCTGATGTTTGAATCAGTTTGATATACAAAGTGAGTAGCTAACCTTCTCATGGTAGGTGAAAATGCGGATCAGAACCGCCCACATGTCTGATGTGAGTAATGAGAATGTGAACATTGCTGTACCATTGGTCTAAGAAGACCATATTTTCAGAAGCATGAAAGTAAACAGACATATCAACATGAAGACATACAGTGAAGGAGGCTCATTGTATGGTTTTTGTTTTGTCTCATACCTTGAGTAAGACTGTGAGTACAGAGTAGAATAGAAACACGCTGATTGCAATTCCAATGTAAGGCAAAACCTGAAACCACAAAAGCGCGGAGCCTGTAAATTTCTACTACTAAAAATAGAAAGTCTCTGAATAACAAAGACTATAAGCAGCAAAACTTACAGCCCAAGTAGACCAGTGAATAGCATTGAGCGCATCACGTTCAAATATGCTTCTATGGATCAAGTCAAGGAACATCCTCTTTGATAGCTTTTAATTTAAAGAGAATTTAAAAGTCTTAGCCTTTGCTATCTCAAGGATACATCTGAATGGCACCAATGATTGCACCAAAAAGACCCACAAAAGACATGAGCTCAATTCTGTCTGAAGTCTTCACAAAGAACTACTATAACAAAGAAACATGAAAGACCAGCCACACTAAGAATCCATTACATTTTTTTTGAGTATGTGATTAAAGACTTGCTTACCTCGCTAGTATTAATGACAGCATACAAGGTTGCTGCAGCTATAACAAGAAGATCTCCTTTCGCAGGATTACTTCCTCCTGAAAAATGCCACCAATATTGAGTGGTAACTTACATACATGTGAAGAGTGAAGAAAAAGAAGTAATGAATCAGTTTGCATCAATACCAGCTCGATCCCCTGCATGTACGTCTGAGAAAACAACCATCACAACACCAACAATACATACAGCCACACCACTAATCTTCATCAGACTGTATCTTGTCTTTAGAAAAACCTGTATCTTGTCTTTAGAAAAACCCAGGTCAATACCAAAACGCAAGGGATCGCCCAGCAGTCCAGTAACATGACACTTGTCATTGATGTGTACTGAAAAGCCTTTACAACTGTGAAAGCAAAGCAATGGATTTGTGTTCAAAATAACATGGTACTATTACTCACCACCAAAGCAAGAAACTAACGTATTATGGAAACCCACACATCAGGTTAAGTAATGATTAAGCAACCAAAGTATAACATGATTTAAAAATGCACACTATGCAAACCAGATACTTAGGAAAATAAAAGAAAATTTGTATCAGTCAGCTTCACGCTCACCTAGAAAGTTGGCCTCCACATTAACTAAAGCAAGGAGGAAGTAGTGATACCACTTGGCCTACAACAATTTTTCATTGCATGGAACATGTTAGCAATATCCTTTAGTTAGAAACTTATATATATAGTTTTGTTTTGGCACTGTGCTTATCAGAACTACTAATTAAACCTTCAATGTTCAAACTCAGAAAAGATACAAAACTCGATGTTTCCAATAAAAAGACAAAAGTGACATTGAAGAAAAAGACAAGTATAGTAATATTTCAACACATTAACCTTAATCACAGGTCTTCGATACAGCATTATACTTCCATAGACATTAGACAGTCGCCAGTAACAAATAACCCAAGAATGACTGTGATGTTGGAGCATTGATCCCTAGAAGATTTTGAAATTTTTATAAGCAATGAATATATTTAAAAATGGGATGAGAAGAAGGTGAAACCTTTTCTGGCGAGCTCAGAGGTTGTAAAGCTAATGGAAGTAGAGAGAAGAGAGATGATCTGTCCCAACACAAGTCCCATCAAAGTCTCCTCATCTCATTAACAAACCGTAGCTGCAGCTACTACGGTGAAAGGTTATGGTGAATGCAAGATACAAAGACAATACAATGGATCGGATTCAGAGAGGAGGCTGAAAGCGAGTCCTTTCTGGAGAATCATTGACTTGTTTAATGATATTGAATAAGATAGTGGGTATATAATACGTTACATTAACTAATCAAAATACCTTGTGCCAGAAGGAAAATGATAGGAAACCCCATATTCATATATTTATTAGAGAAAATGACTAGAATGTATAAGAAAAGTTGGTTTATTACTAGAGTGTTAAACATCTTTTAAAATGACTAGAATGTTTGGATACCTATAGTAAATGATTCTAAGGGTTTTTGGTTAGTTTTTTTAATTGAAATTACTTTTAAACATATAATTCACATCAGTAATTAAAATTACACATCACCACCGCAGTAGAAACCAAACCGTCTCTTCTCCAACATAACTAAATCAAAGTTTTTGTCATCTCGAAGAAGAACCGTTGAAGAAGAACCGTCGAAGAAGGAACCGCAAGGATACTCCCACTCTCCGTCGTCGACATTGTCTGTGTTAACTTCATCTTCGTCGAAATAGCTCTATGTCGTTGTACTCTGTTTTCTCTGTTATCATCGTGCCCAAAATCAGAATTCTGAACTCGTTTGTACGAAATCGTCTTCGCCGCATTCTTATCTCCGAGTTCGTCTTTTCTGGTAGGATATCGCGACGTTATATATTGTGTTTTGTTGAGTTTGTGGGTCACTTATGTATTATATTTCTTCTGATTTTTATTTTGTTGCGACTGAGATAGGGTTGTGTTGCGGCTGTGATTTTGTTTTGTTGGGGGTTTCGTTGCGTCTGAGTTAGGGTTTTGCTGCGGCTGAGTTATGGTTATGTTATGGCTGAGTTATATTTGTGTCGTGAATAACCTAATGTTATGTTATGACTGTGTTACTCTTATGATGCGG
>NC_027753.1:22224482-22229547 GCF_000695525.1 Brassica oleracea var. oleracea | reverse complement strand
TTTGCATCACAATTCAAGGATACCCTTTCAAAGTGCAATAAGGGTATTCGACGATGAAGCCATAAGGTCCTATCCATGGGGTCGGACTGCATACGAAGTTCTAATTGACTCTATTAAAACGTTGGCTCCAGATGGAGGTTCATACACAATAAGCGGCATGAAGAACGCGTTATTGATTTGGGCTTATGAATCCGTCACATGCTTCAGTGAGAGTTTTGGGAGAGTGATCAATAACGAAGACGTTCCGCTTTTGCAATGGGGTGGAAAGCGTACATGTGCAAGCTTTGATAAATTGTTATCTGCCGAAATCGAAAAGCATGGCGAGGTAAGGTTTAACGCTGACTTAATTTATTTGATGGCTGAGTTCGGAGTTACTTAATGGCTGAGTTATGTGTTAAATTACGGCTGAATTATTTTAGTTGATGGCTGAGTTATGTGTTAAATCACGGCTGAATTATTTTAGTTGATGGCTTAGTTTTGTTATAGCCTGGTGTTTCAGGTGCGTGTGAGGAGAATGGTTTTCAAGGACTCAATTGAAGAGATGTTTCCTATTTGGCCGGGTGAAGATGACGACCCACAACTCGTTAGGTTGATAACAGACATACATTCAGGTAGATTTGTGAAAGGTTTGTGGGAAGTGCAGGGGAATGCAAAGGGGAAGGGGGATGAGAAGAAGAGAATGAAGAGTGGAGTTTCGTCAGAAGCTGAGCCACCCACTAAGAAGCAGAAGAAAGTTAAGACACAGAATGAGTCTGAAGTTGATGCAGCGGGAAAGGGTTCTAGCGAGAAGGAAGGTAGCAAAGAGTTGGAGTTGGAGAACAAAGCGACTCTAACGACCATTGTGAGTACTCTGGATATTATTTCTAGAAAATTTGATCAGGTTGATTCACGGTTGGAAGCTTACGAGTTAGACCGGAACAGACCATTGATGGACCAAAAGACCATTGATGACAAGGTGAATGCTTTACTGGAGGAGCGTCTGAAATATCTGGAGATTGGGAAAATTCCCAAAAACCATGATAACCCCTCTCCACCAATATCAGATAACTCTTTATCGATGGCATCACCGGTGGTTCGAACGCATCAGAAGTCTGTCAATAGTCCAGCATTAGTAGCTGCAACTCTTGGTAAGGAGTTTGGACCGAAAAAAATTTGGCCAAGGAGCTTGAAAAGGAATCAGGGGTGAAAAGGACTTTGGATGAGGAGTTTGGTAGTGTCGATAAAGCTACTGATATGCAGCCTCTTGATTTTGTAGTAGTTTCTCCTGCAAAGGCTACTAAGGATGCTAAGGCTACTAAGGATGATAAGGCTGCTAAGGATCCAGCCTATGGACGCGGCTGCAGGCACAAGCGTATTGTTAAGGGTGAGGAAGCCGAATAGAAGAAAAAAGCAGCGTGGGCAGATGTTGCGTTTAAGAGGAAGGAGAAGGCTGAGGCTAAGAAAAAAACTGATGAGGATAAGAAAAAAGAGGCTAAAGCTAAGAAAAAAGAGGCTGAAGCTAAGAAAAAAATGGCTGAGACTAAGAAAAAAGAGGCTGAGTTAAAGAAGAAACAAGAGGCTGAGCTAAAGAACTAAAAACAGGTTGGTTCAAAGTACAAAAAGGTGACTCCACCGCGTGACGGTGTAACAAGATGCAAGGTACAACCTGATGTAGAGGACAGTTCATTGGTTGATATAACTGACGAAGCTGTTGCAGAACAGAACGAATTCACGCCGGAGTTTGATGTCGAGAATTCTGAAGTAGTTAGATCTGCCATAATTAAGGACTACCGGGAGAAAAATGTTCGGTTAACTCCAAAAGGGTTGTCAATGACGGCAGTTTCTTCATCATTAGTTTTTCCGAAAGTACGACATGATGGAATAACGTGCATGAGGAAGAATGTTACTCCTTCATCAGCAATGTATGACCATCTAGCACCTGTTGATTCGGCGCTATTGGAGAAACTTATGCAACACATCAAGGCAATTCCATCCAAACCACCAGCAGCACCAGGTAAAAAAGAAGTACTAACAGCTGATCATGAGAGTGACTTCTACAGCATACTCATCCATGAGAGACCGTGGCCGGAGAATGAGTATGGATGGGTGTTTCATAATGTAAGTCTTTATTACGGCTGAGTTGTATATTATTTTTTTAATTACGGATGTGTTATCTAATTTTTACGGCTGAGTTATATATTTTTTTATTATATCACGACTGAGTTATATATTCTTTTATTATATAACGGTTGAGTTATATATTTGATTACAACTGACTTGTTAATATTATTTATGTAGCATGTCGTGGCGTATATGAACGACCTCATTAAAAGGTCCATGCGAGAGCCCACTCAATTCTGGTCCAAGCGGATTGCTATGCAAAATCCAACTCCATTCTGATCCAAGCGGATTGCCTTCATTGACGTTTGGTGGAAAAGTTTTTTGATTCACGATTTCACTCAGTTCAAGATAAAACCTAGTATGTTCATGTTCAAGGCAATGGTTATGAAGATATGTTAAAGGGTAAGCTTCCTGAACATTGTCTAACAAACTTGAAGTGGTATGAAGATGTGGATCACTTGTACGGATGTCTTCAAACCGGCGGAAATCATTGGGTTGCGTATCACGTGGATCTGAAGAAAGAGAAGATTGATTGCTATGATCCAATCTTTGGAGAGGTAACACTCGAAAGTGAGCAGAGAATTCTGAATTCATTTAAACCGCTGACGCAAATGATTCCCGCTATGTTGAGTGTACATATTCCTGCCAATATCCGACCCATTAGCAGGAAAAAGTTCTCATTCAGAAGGAGGAGCAAAAGATACACTCCACAAAACACTCAGGTTGGCGATTGTGGGGTGTATTCGTTGAAGTTTGTGGAGTGTCAAGCGCTTGGTGTATAAATGATCAAAATATTCCACGTTTACCCATAAAGATGGCAGCAGATATCCTCGCTGAAGGAGGAAATGTTGTGACGGACCAAATGATGGCTAAATGAACATGTGTTGTTATGAAGTACTTGATTTATGTTGTTGTTGCTTTATGATGAACTTATGTTGTTATTTTGTACTAGACTTATGTTGTTATTAAGTATTTGACTCAGTCTTATCGTTTTTATAACCCTGCCGTGTCGTATATACGTAACTCAGCCTTACCCCAAACATACCCTATAATCGTAACATGTTTATATAACTCAATCGTATCGATTAGTATTAGTCAGCCGTTACGATATTATAACTCAGCCATACCTCAAACATACCCTATAAAAAAAATGTTTGTACTTTAAAATGTTAAATTGAAACCCCAATTATATATCTGAAATGAATATATAATCAACTGAATGTGTCTTCTTTATTGAATCTACAAGTTTAGAATCAATTATGATCTTGAGGTATATGTTTGTCTTACAATTATCATAAACTTAACTGATACATATAAGGTGTGAGCATAATTCAAAACTTATAAACTATTATTGTGTTATTTATCATGAATTTGTGTTTTTATAACTATTCTTGCACCATAAATCCAAATCCCAAACTTAAAAACCCAAAAAAGCAAACCTAAACCCTAAACAAGCAACCCTAAACCCTAAACCCCATTTACTAAGTCAGCTGTAAATGTGGTATGTAACTCAGCCGTAAAGTGTAACTTCGTCCTGACGTTTGGCGGGAAAAAGATAACTGTTTCTTGGGAAATTTTAACTCGAGACGTTTGACGTTCTGTACCTCTCTATATATTGTCTCCTCTCTTACACCTTTCTCTCTCTAAAAAAAACTAAACAAAAACTCTATATCCCCATCAAACGTTATGACGATTGTTCCTGAAATGTGGTCTGTAACACAACCAGTATTACCTGGTTCAAATTTTTAAGTGATCTCTCTCTCGTAAATGTGGTCTGTAAATGTGGTCTGTAACACAACCAGTATTACCTGGTTCAAATTTTTAAGTGATCTCTCTCTCGTCATCCCGTCGATTCTTGCAGAAGGCTGGGTTCATGATTGGCCGACATACCGCCCAATTCCCGATCATTTTAAGGAACGATGGTTTCTTCAACTCGCTGTAAGAACAATTTGTCCACTTAAAATGACAGCAATGGATCATTTAGCCATCATTTTGTAACGGTTTTGTAAAAAAAATTTGTTGTAGCGCAAAAACACATGGGATCGAAGGCATAATTCGACAGTTTGGACACATTTTAATCTTGTGGCCAGAACACTATTTCGTTGCTAGATGCGCTATTTGAAGAGAACTTGGGATATCGGAGGCGACAAGCCTCCGTGGATGTTAACAAGAGTCTGGTGTGATCTCGTCCACATGTTTGAAAAGTTTGGTCCTAACAATTTTGGTTTCTGAAAGTGATGCCTTGTCTGTATTTTGAATCTGATAATTTTGGTTCCTGAATGTAAACATGTTGAATTCATATTTCTTGTATATTAAGTACTATAACCCAGTCATAATGTGTTTGTTTAATTCAGTCGTATCTTTATAATAACTCAGCCTCTACGTATAAAATAACTCAGCTGTGAATGTTGACTTAGTGAAAACTTAAAGTTAACTCAGCCAAAACGTATAAGGTAACTCAGTTATGAATGTTAGTTTACGATAAACCCAACCATAAGTGACCGAAACTCATCCGTAAATAAATTAATCATAGAATAATTCTGCCATTGTAAAACGGCAAAACCCAGCTGTGAATGTTAATATAATACATTTCTAATGTGACGTTTCCAATTGCTTGATTGGACTGAGTTGTCGATTAATTATGGCGCGTGTGGAAAATACGGCTCAAACCTAATATCGAGGCTAATTGTTACAGTCTGTGACGCATGTGTCGAGGGATTTACAATATCGACACATTTAAATATTATTTTAATTATGGCGCGTGTGGAAACGATGCCGTTTCATCATGTCGTCTTTCTCACCCTAATTCCATGTAATTCTGGTGTTAGGTTTTTCACCTATTGCAAATGTTGTAGTATAGGGGGGTGAATGTCGAACCAGTCCTAGTGATGTGAATCAGTGAGAATACAAGTCATTTCTTAAGCTAAGCAGATTCAATAGTGGTGAGTGTGTGACAAGTAACAAT
>NC_027753.1:22223926-22224183 GCF_000695525.1 Brassica oleracea var. oleracea | reverse complement strand
GACTAAACAAGCATTAAAAATACTCAACAAGCAAGTTCATACAAGGATCTAATACAATAACACCATAGATCTTCACTAAGTTACTCTAATCTCCCTAACCCATGAATTGTTAAGGAAACTACTCACTAATCTTCATGAAAACACTTAATCTCATAACAGATTGAAGCATATTCAAGTAGATACAACAGAGAATAAAGATAAACAAGGATTAAATAAGCAAAACGAAATTAAAACTCAAGAACAGATGAGAACAATTG
>NC_027753.1:22221798-22223428 GCF_000695525.1 Brassica oleracea var. oleracea | reverse complement strand
ACTCTTCCCTGTCGCTCTAGTAAGGTCGCTCTGATAGGGAGATCAGAGCGACGTCAAGGTGTCGCTCCGGACTGGTCGTTCCCATGCCTTGATCGCCGAATGATCACTTTGTGGACTGAGTTGTCGATTAATTATGGCGCTTGTGGAAAATACGGCTCAAACCTAATATCGAGGCTAATTATTTACAGTCTGTGACGCATGTGTCGAGGGATTTACAAT
Organism: Brassica oleracea var. oleracea; assembly: GCF_000695525.1. NCBI lineage: Eukaryota > Viridiplantae > Streptophyta > Magnoliopsida > Brassicales > Brassicaceae > Brassica > Brassica oleracea. The sequence goes on along the minus strand of NC_027753.1, from coordinate 22,223,209 downwards.
ATCGACACATTTAAATATTATTTTAATTATGGCGCGTGTGGAAACGATGTTGTTTCATCATGTCGTCTTTCTCACCCTAAATCCATGTAATTCCATTTCGTTTCTGAAATTGTTTTGAGAATCAAAATGTCTTCTTCATCATGCGTTTCAGGAAATTCTCACAGACTCCGTTTGAACGCGGTGGCGCGTGTGGAAACGATGTTGTTTCATCATGTCGTCTTTCTCACCCTAAATCCATGTAATTCCATTTCGTTTCTGAAATTGTTTTGAGAATCAAAATGTCTTCTTCATCATGCGTTTCAGGAAATTCTCAGAGACTCCGTTTGAACGCGGAAAGAGGAACGCCGAAATAGTGTTGGTGTGGTGAACCCTGTTACATTTCTACATCTGGAACCGCTACAAATCCAGGAAGATTGTACTATTACTGCGGAAAAGGATATAATAAAGTTTGTTTTGGTTCTTATTTCGCATGTTCTGTAACGTAGTACTTAGATCTGGTTATATTGTGAAAACAAAGACATTTATTCAAATGGGCGGATGAGTGTTTGGTTGAAGAGTTTGAGGATATTAAGTCACTGATAAGTGGCATGAACAAAGACATCTCGGAATTCAGACTTAGTCTTGCTCGGTTGGAGAAAGAGATTGAAGTAATGAAGACGTCATCTGAGGGAAAAGGAGAAGAATGTATGAGTCAGGGTTGGTATTTGAGGAATGTGTTTGTTTGTGAGGTTGGAATGTCTTTACTTTGCTATTACGACTACTTTGTTTAGTAATGTTTTGTAAGTCAGCATATGTTTTATGTAACTCAGACATAACGTATTAAAGTATCTCAGCCGTGAAGCAAACAAATGATAACATTGTTTACAAACTCATCCGTGAAGCAAACAAATGATAACATTGTTTAGAAACTCAGCCGTTATGTATAAAGTAACTCAGTTGTAAAGTATACAGTAACTCAGCCGTGCAGCCGTAATGTATAAAGTAACTCAGCCGTAAAGTGTAAAGTAACTCAGCAAACTCATCATTGTTTATACCACAACGAAGATTATCACTCACTCACTTTCATTATTAATAGGACGTTTCCACTTGCTTGATTGGACTGAGTTGTCGATTAATGGTGGTGCGTGTTTAAAATATCGAGGCTAATTATTACATTAACTCAGCCAACAATATGAGAATATCAAGGCTAATTATTACTCCCTCCGTTCGTTTGTAATTGACGTTTTACATGTCTACACGTAAACTAAGAAATCTGAACGTTTTGCAATGCATGTAAATGAACCTCTTTTTTTAAGTGTTTAATGCACAATAAATCAGCCATGATAAAACAGTAATGCAGCCGTAATTGAACAATAAATCATCCAAAAGAAACAATAACTAAGCCTTCATTACATTCATTTGAACTTAAAAA
>NC_027753.1:22220020-22221675 GCF_000695525.1 Brassica oleracea var. oleracea | reverse complement strand
GAAACAGCGCTCACACATGTTGTCATCCTTAGTCATATCAAGGTGCCACAAGCAGAGACATTGTCGCCACACATGTGTTGCACATTGGCATCTGTACAATGACGAAACAAACTTTGAAATGAACAACGCCCTATTTTGGCGGAACTCGTCAGAATGCCACAAACCCCATCCCATTTCACAGATCGCACTAGTTTCCCTATCCTTTTAACTCATTCTCTTGGAATACCATTAAAATACTGCCCATCACACAAAAAGATTGCTTGAGTAATTGCGTGTGTATACACAGCATGCTCATATCCTGCATCTGCTGCATGCTTCATGAGAGAAAGACCTTCTTGAAGGTCGAATGTGAAGTAGAACTGTACACCCTTTATATAAAGTGTGCTTGGATTTCCCTCAGCGTAGCAAGATTTCAACAACTGCGAAGGCATATTGAGTCCCCAGGGAACGTATAACACATCGTAAAAATAGTATACACCACGCCGCTCTGCTAATGCTTTCATCGACTTGGACGATGCTTTGAGGCCATAGAGATCTTGGAAGGAGTTACGGGCCACACGTTCAACCACCAACGCCTGAATTTCTTCAGGCAATTCAAGAAGAGGGAAATATTTCATTTAGATAGAGAGAGAAGTTGTGTAAAAAATATAGAGTTGAACATATAATTGTTCGAGAAATGCCTTATTTATTCAGCCGTAATATAAATTCTTTCAATTAATCAGTCGTTTATTGACTTAGCGACGTTTCTTATTTTGAACGGAAATTATAACTGTTGCATTTGAAAACAGAAACCCAGCCGTAATGCAAATACATGAAATCCCTAATCCAGCCGTAATATATATAAATGAAAACTAAAACCCAGCCGTAATTCAAATATATGAAAATCCCTAATCCAGCCGTAATATATATAAGTGAAAACAAAAACCCAGCCGTAATTCAAAAACATGAAAATCCCTACAACACTTGCTTACATCACACAAGTTTTCCCATTATGGCCACTCTGTCTACATCGAGAACATGTGTGTTCTTTCCTAAGACGTTTGTTTTGAAGTGCAACTTCTAAAGCAGATTTCACCCTATTTTTCTTAGGTCTTCATGGTTGTTGACAAATATACGGGGGCAAGCACGGTTGGTTTGCCACGATTTCTGGAACAGGTTGAGCTAAGTCAGCCGGCATGATAGATTCAGCGTATGCGCTCACCAAATATTCACTGTTATAGTAAGGACTGCACAGAGATATACGACAAACATTGTTGTACTCTGCAGCTGCGATTGCGTGTACACATGGTAATTTCTCGCGTTCGAAACGCCGACATGTGCACTTTCGCTATACCAAATTAACAACATTTAAAGACTCGCTAGAAGATCCATATTTAACTTCAGTGTGATGATCATCAATCCTTTGGACCGTTAATTCTCTGGCGGCAGTTACACGACCCTATTAACAAAAAAAAATATGAAACAACTGAGTTATTACATATTACGGCTGATTTAAAAATTATAAAGGCTGAATTATTAATTTTATAAAACGGCTGACTTAAGAATTTTATGAATTTTAAAGACAGCCTTATTTTTACTATTACGACTGACTTACATGTAGTAGTTTCTCGACACCACGCATAAGCGTCGTTGGCTGCGATCTGGCATCCTCTCTC
>NC_027753.1:22218483-22219943 GCF_000695525.1 Brassica oleracea var. oleracea | reverse complement strand
TCATTGATTCCGCTATGTTTGTAGTCATCAAATTGTACCTCTCGCCCCGGAAATGAACACGCGTCCACAGGCAGACATCAGCTCTTTGGAGGTAGCCGTGGAGTGCAGGATGAATCGCTTCAATCTCTTCGAAAATCGCAGTAAAGTCAGACATCCTAAAACATCTCGCCGCTTTCTTCACCAGACGGAATGCTTCTTTTCCTTTGTACCGTCCCAATATGTTCTTATATAAATGGTAGGTCCATATTTCCTGAGCAGCCAACGGATACACATTTTTAATTGCTTTCCCTATCGAGTTATGCATGTCCGAGATTATCGCAAGACCCTCGTCGTCAGGAATCAGAAGTTTTAGTTGCGTAAAAAATCAATGCCTCGAATCATCATTTTCTATGTCAACCACTGCGAAGGCTATTGGAAAAATATGGAAGTTACTGTCCTGAGCTAGTGCTGTGAGTAGCGTCCCTTTGTATTTACCATTGAGAAACGTACCGTCGACTACAACAACTTTGCGCATGAAAGAAAACCCATTAACGCTCGCACCAAAGGCAAGAAACACATACATGAATCTTCCAAGCTCATCGATTTGAAGACGCGTAACTGTACTCGGATTTGCCTTTCTTATCATGTATAAGTAAGAAGGTAAGCTTTCAAACCCACACTCAGGTGTTCCCTCATCGATTTCCCTTTCAAATTTCAGCGTCCGGTGTGATTTCCAATAATCCATCTGTTCACATGAAAAAAACGATCCTCATTACTTAGCCGCATCAAATAATTAAGACAGCCATAACGTACTGAATAACTCAACCCTATTTTACTATAACTCGGCCGCATCTAAATATATAGTAACCCGGCCGAATTGTATGATTATGTCAGCCTGTACATTTGACATTACTCAGTCGTGTCGTTAAAATAACTTAGCCACAACAAAGTAATTACCTTTATACCAAACTGCTTAGTGATAGCTATTTTGACGCTCGTAGGGCGAACGGCCGGACCAACGTCGCCGAGAAAGTTCTTGTGCAACATACCTGAAATATATGGTGTTGTTTGTCGAGTCCGATTAGAAATCTCTGTGCAGGAACATGTATGCTTCGAATCGTAAATACGAACTTAAAACGCCTTGGATTCTCCTTGGGTAGAAGCACGAACTCTCCAGAGACATCCATCAACCCAACACTTAACAACGTATGATGTTGGGGTTGATGTTTCTACATCAAAATCAAATTTATACCTCACTGTAAGAAGTTTCAGTCGTCTCTCCAAATCTACTTTATTATTGTATCGTTGACCTACCGCAATGTCTATCGACGACATCTCCAAACTTAGAACCTCCAGATTCCCTTTAAATCCGCTCATTGAGAAGTTCTGATATCTCTTCTTGGGAGGTAGCGTTGGTGAATCTTCGTCATCTGTAGGAGACTCACCGTATGAGCTGAAGTTATCATCTTCAGATGACGCAC
>NC_027753.1:22217792-22218442 GCF_000695525.1 Brassica oleracea var. oleracea | reverse complement strand
ATTTCATCTTCTCCGACTACGTCATGTTTTTCTCCTTCGACATTACTAGAGCAGTCATTCTCATTGTCCTCTTGTTCCTTCTCCAAACTGCAACCATCGCAACTCCCACTGTAATTTCCGTCTCTGGAATCAACTACTGAAGCTTCTGCTTCTGCTTCTGAGCTAAAGCTCAAAAATGTTTTACTCTTCTCTCTTGCTCTGTTCTCCGTAATCTCCACACAGAGACGTAGCTGTTCGATTTTGTTCAGGCTTAGAAAACCTTGCAATTGCCGAGTATTGGACACGTAAACTGGTGGAGTGTCGTGCACCATCGTTTTCAATGCTTTATTCGAGAACATGTAGCTTAATCCAGTTACCGGAACACAATAATTACCGGTTCCATAACCAATTGAGAAAGATGAAGACGATAGATAACTAAGATGAAGAAGAACATGAACAGTCTCATAAAGCAAGTTATAAATTTCGTTCGTTAGTGATGACATGGCAAGGAGTTTGTTGACATGGCGAATTCCGAGTCTGTATCTTGAATTTTTTTACATTACCTCAGCCTTTAAGTAACAATAACTCGGCTATCACGTATTTAATTAACCCAGCCATGTCGTATTTAATAACACTTCAACAAAATATCTCAGTCATTATGAAATTAAAAT
>NC_027753.1:22216643-22217667 GCF_000695525.1 Brassica oleracea var. oleracea | reverse complement strand
AAAAAGAGAAAAGATTCTGATAGAATACATCTTCACCACTCCCTTGTGTCCATAATCACGCTCATCGGTTCAAACTCACGGAAGAAGAGCCCCAACTCTTTGATCCAGAAACAGCGGTTAGACATGTTGTCACCCTTACTGTTTTCAATGTACCACAAGACCCAATCTCGCTCCATAACAGGAACACATTGGCAACTATAGAACGAAGGAACAACGGTTGAAATGAACTCGTCCCTCTTTGCCAGAATCTCATCACTGTGCGACAAACCCCATGCCCATTTTAGAGATCGAACTAGTTTTCCGATCCTGACAACTGATTCCCTCGTAAAACGAGCAAAATACTCCTCATCACCCCAAAATATTTTCTAGTCATTGAGTATGTATACAAAGCACACTCATATCCTTCATCCGCTGCAAGCTTCATGAAAGCAAGTCTTCTTCCTGAAGGTTAAATGTGAAGAAAAACTGTACACCCTTCATATAAAGTGTGCTTAGATTTCTCTCTGCGTAGCAAGTTTTAAACAACTCAGGAGGCATATTGAGTCTCCTGGGAACGGATAACACATCGTAAAAATGGTTTACCCTGCTCCGCTCTGCTAACGCCTTCATCGTCTTGCACGATGCTCTTAGGCCATAGAGATCTGTGAAGGAGTTACCGGCCACACGTTCAACCACTAACGCCTGAATCTCTTCAGGCAATTCAAGTATTTGGAAATAATCCATTAATTTAATGTTCATATAAATAAGCAATGATATTTGACATAACTCAGCCATGTTGGTTAATATCAACGCCTTCGTAGAGATCGAGACGGTAATACTTTATTATTTAACTCATAATATAACTCAGCCATTAATTTTAACATAACTCAGCCGTTAATATTTTGGGTTTTATCATGGCGCATCGAGATTTAGGATTGATACTTTGGGACGCCTGAGTGTGGAAAATACGGCTCAGAACTAATATCGAGGCTTTTATAACATCGAGACGATACTTTAGTATTTAAAAACTGATTTAACATTCACG
>NC_027753.1:22200214-22216529 GCF_000695525.1 Brassica oleracea var. oleracea | reverse complement strand
TAATATCGAGGCCATTTATAACATGGAGACGATAATCACGAGGAGTTAAAAAAGTTAAATAAATCAGAAATTAACGATAACTCAGTCGTAATACGAAAACATTAAAATCCATACCTCAGCCGTTATACTAATCAAGACAACCCAATATAATCGTAACATGTTTATATAACTCAGTCGTAATGTAAAACATTTAAACCCAAAACCCAACCGTAATACAAAACATTAAAACCCAATTCTTTTCATCGTCTCTCTTGCTCTGTCATTCCGATTCATTTTGTCATCCTTGTTCTCCGTAAACTGGTGGAGTGTCGTTCGTTGAATACATATCTGTTGTTGGGAATTCAATTTGTTGTTCTCAATTCATTCAATCTGTAATCATCGAGTACAGACTTTGCGAATTCTTCATGTTTTGCTTTCTCATTTAAATGCATAACTCTACACTCTCTACTGTCGGCGTTGAATACATATCTGTTTTTCTTAATCCAGTTACCATAAACAATAATTACCGGATCCATAAGATCTCGGAGAAAGATGAAGAATAAGATGAAGAAGATAGATATATATATATATATATATATAAAAGAAGATGAAGAAAAAAGATGAACAGACAGACAAACCTTGTTGTAAAGTAGTTCGTTAGCAATGACATGCCAAATCCGAGTTGATGACATGGCGGATGCCATGGAAAATCGGTTAATCAGCCGACAAACAAATATATAATTCAGCCTCCGTAAATCAGCTCCCATTTACAATGTAAGTCAATCGAACCATGAAAATATTTCAGTAATTAATCTTTTGATCCTTAATCAGCCATAATTAGGATGAAAAACGATAAATCAGCCGTACTGTCACATAGATCAGCCGTCAAACGAATGATATTCTAGTAATTAATCTTTCGCTAATAAGTCAGCCGTAACCGAGCTGAGTTGACTGTTAATCCATCCTATTATGGCCGACTAATCATAAGCTCAGCCGTAACAACATCACATTAGTCAGCTATAAATTATATAACTCAGCCAGTCGATATTCATTAACTCAGCCGGGGAAACATAACTCAGCCGTCTCTTAGTTACAACTCAGCCAAATTTTCCAGAAAACAAACCGCCGATGTATAAGTCAGCTGTAACATTTGTCTGTAAGTCAGCCTTTATCTCATAAATCAGCCATATTTTTGTAATTCAGCCGTACCGTCCGCTCCGCTGACTTATGTTCTTAAGTCAGTCTTTTCGTTTAACTCAGCCGCGTTTGTTTATTCAGCCGACATGTAGATATAAATCAGTCGTAACGACGTATGTAGCAAATTACGGCTGACTTAATGAAAACACGGAACATAATTCCTACGTGGCGCCGAGTTTTTGCTTATGTGGCAGCGAAAAGTAATGGCATTCCTGTAAATATGTTTGTTCTCATAACGTAAAAGAAGGCATGCTTGGTATTTAAAAAATGTCAGTAATAAAAAAAAAGATCTGTATGATTCTTGTCAATTATCCTAAAATTTTGTATATTTAAGTAACTTCCCTTTTAATGTATATATAACAAAGTACTTCAATATGCTAGTAGCTTGTGTAAGCTAAAAATATTCCAGATTATTCACGAGGGTGGCTTTACACTAAGCAAGTTTCTATGCGCAATCCAAGATTGAAAAGAAATGTAAATTGAAAATTTTACTTAAACTCAAGATCATATCATCTATAATCCATAATGGGCCACTTTACTACTTACAACATCTGGTTGAGAGCCAAGGGAACAAAGCACATACATGTAAACTAACTGACACGTTAACTATTCAAGTTAGGTCATCCTTCTAATCGAATAGTTTGATTAGACTGACATAGCTAGATTAGACTCCTGAAGATAAATCTTCCTGAACTCAGAGAGAATCTCATCATCATCATCATCCAGAAGATCTTACGACTTGACAACACTCCAAAGTAAATCTAGCATTGAAAAACTCCCCCCATCACGCCAGAACCAAAACCCTAATCTTTATCCTTTGCTATAAACACTTCTCAGTTTTTTGGCTCTGGTGGCATCTGCTTCTTTTCTTTACCCCCAAGTAAGTTTCTCCATTACCTTTTTCTAATACGTCTGCTTCTTTGGGTTCGTGTTTGATTCTAAGCTAAAACTCATTTCCTTTGTTCAGGGTGTGTAACTGGCGATTCTATACAACAACGATGAATCTTGATTTTGATGATTCCATCAGTATGCATCCTGGTGTGAGAAGACAAGAACGGGACAAGATTCGAAGTCGTTTTATAAGACTTGTCGATAGTAAACTGGCTTTACACAGGAATGCTCCTTTAAACAGACTCTCCATCAAGTGCAAAGATGACGTTGGCCCAGCTCCTGTCATTCGTTGGATAAGCAAAGTTCTGAACCGTCATGTTACAGAACTTGTTCTAAGCATCTCTTCTCATTGGTCTTGGCCTCTGTCTTCCGAGGTTGATTCGAGTGAAACAATGTGTCAGGAGTTTTGGGAATCTTGCTCCGTATCTAGCATTACCCTCAAGAGACTAACGTTTCGCTTTAAGCAAATGGTTTATGATAATCCAAAGAGTGTATCGTTTGATACTCCAAATCTTGTCTACTTTGAGTATTCTGATGCTATCGCAGATACCTATCCAAACGTGAATTTTCCTTTACTTGTTGAAGCTAGTCTCGATCTGCGAATGACTCATGAACAGATCGGTCAGGCTAAACTTTCAGAGGATGATATAGCTAAAGAAAAAGAGGGAACTATGGTTGGGAATGCAACGGTTCTTCTTATGGGAATATGCAATGTTAAGAAGCTTTACTTATCTGACAACACTCTCGAGGTCAGTTTCAGTTTCCTAATCTTTAATGGTTTAAGTTGGTGATGTTCTCTGCCTGACTTGAAATGGTTTTGTGTTTTGGTTCAGGTTCTTGCTTTCTGCTGCAAACCAATGCCGGTTTACAACAACCTGGTTCATCTAACTATCAAGACTCACCGAGATGTAGAATGGAAATCACTGACCGCACTTCTCAAGAACTGTCAAAATCTTGAAACTCTTGTCTTCGATGTAACCAAATATATATATCATTTATTTAATGGCTGCTTGTTTCATGCAAAGTGAAATAGATTTTGAAGTTAGTTTTCTACTGTGTGTGTTTAGGGACTTCTCCATAGATATGGAATGAATTGTAGAAGTTGCGAGTGCTTATGCAAACCGTGGGAGGAGGAGGACGTTCCTACTTGCTTATCATCAAGTCCTGTGAAGGTCCTTGAGATATTGAAGTTTGGAGATATCTGTGAAGACGAGGACATGGATAAAATGATGGAGCAAGTTGAGTACTTCCTTGAGACGATGCCAAATCTTGAACAACTCATAATACACTATGAGACGTCTATTGATGAAGATGTGGAGGAAGTTTTAAGCCAGTTTCAGATGGTTTCTAGAGAAGGATTAAGCAAGTGTAAGATTCAAGTCATCTCTGATAACCTCAACTTGTCTTCATCTACTTAAGCATCTTCTTGGTTTCTTAAGTTGGTATTGGATTCACTCATGCTTCTTTCTCCCGTTTCAAAGCCATGAGTGTGTCTCGGCTTTATATTTGTAATAGTATCTAATGACTTGTTTTGTTTATGGTCTTGATGGTCAGACCACAACTCAATGTTTTAATCTTTAAGTTAATGTATTAAGTTTTAGTTCGTCTTTTTTCAAAGAAACCATCCTTTAATCCCAAAGATATGAATGTCTCGGCTTTATGTTTGTAGTAGTATCTAATGACTTGTTTTTTTTAATGCTCATGTTGGTCAGACCACAACTCAATGTATTAATCTTTCAGTTAATGTATTAAGTTTTAGTTTGTCTTTTTTGAAGAAACTATCCTTTAATCCCAAGAAAAAGAATAGCTACAAACTGTGAAAACAGGTCTTCTAAGTTTCTGATATGTAAATATGAAACTGCAAAAATGTTACTAGCTAAGAGTTGGGGTCTTACATTGTTTATTACATAAAATTGATATGAATATAAGATGTAAGATTAAATCCATGTGAAATAAAAGAAGAAACCCTCAAAACTTTTTTTACTCTGGCCTCCAAGAGTTAGCTCCTTCAAAGCCATTCTTGGCACTGCGATAGTCCTCAATGGTCATATCAATCTCAGCCTGTGAATTCATCACAAATGGACCATGCTGAACCACAGGCTCGCTGATAGGTTCCCCTGCAATCAACAAGAACCTCAACGGCTTAAAGCTTGACGTATTCAACACGCTAACTCCATCCCCTTTTCCAAGCACCACAACAGTGTGTGCTTGTACTGTGTAAGAGTCAGAGGACCTAAACACGCCATAATCACCATCTATAACATAGGCAAAGGCGGTCCATGACTCTGGAACGGTCGGGTGAGTTTGAGCTCTTTGCTTGAGAGTAAAGTCAAGGAACATGATTGGTACTTTTGTGTAGAAAGGAGATTTGACTCCCATTGACTCTCCGGCTATGACTTTGACCTCTACTCCATCTTCTTCTGCTCTTGGAATCTCTGAACTAGACAGTTCTACGGCTTTTGGATCAATCCTGTTGAAAACCAAAGAACACATATCTTAGTAAACATTGAGAAAGCTGAAGGAGAATGGAATCTATTTGAAGAATCTTAACATTTTATCAAAGGAAGGGAGGTTGATCCAAAGCTGTATGCCGTTGTTGACTTTTTCTTCAGGCATCTCAGAATGTATGATTCCTTTTCCTGCTGTCATCCACTGTAATATAACCAGAATCAAAAGAACGAAACAAGAAAATTAAGCTGGTCTGAAATGTTTGCTGTTTTTCTTCACCTGAACATATCCTTCATGGATTGTAATCTTATGACCATTGAAGTCTTCGTATATAATTCCTCCCTGCATATCATTAAAAGCATGATAAATCGTCCATCAAGATTGAAGACTCTAACATATGGAGAAGATGGTAGAGTCTTTGTCACCTGTAGCATGTATGTAACACTTTCAAAACCTGCACAGAGTTGATCTGATTATATCAGAGACATTACACAACAGAAAAAGCTTTATGCTTATCAGAAGAATAAAAAAAAGAATAATTAGTGATCTGACCTCTGTGAGGATGGTCTCTGAATCCACCTGGAGGTGAAACTGATCAAGAAACAGATATTGGCTAATTAGATTATCCTTTGATAAGTAAACATAAATATTGGAGAAGTAAAATAACATTACCGGAAAATTCTACTAGTGATACAAACGGGTCCAGTAACTCATGGTCAATCCTGAATGTTAGTTAACCCAATAAGAACAGATATGAAACTTGAATGTCAAGCAAACCATTTTTCCTGACAAAAATGAAGAAATAGAAAACAGAAAAAAACTCACTTGGTGATGCTTTTTCTAACAACAACAGCACCATCACCTTCATTCTCAAGATCTGCAGATATCTTTATTAGAACCAAGGCCCAAGTAATCAAGTGAAGCCCATCAACCCATAATATCTTGGGTTCCTATCATGATTGATACAAATTTGTGTAATGTTGAGATGTGTATTAACTTTGCTGCTGTAAAGGCAGCTTCCCTTCATTTAAGAATATCAATTTAGAATCATTTTGATCTTGAAGGCAATCTAAAGCTTCCTCCTTTATTTATGTTTCTTGCATAATAAAGCTCTTTGAGCTATGTCTTTATCACTTTCTTTTATGTCTCAATAAGTTCTTGTAAGACACAAATCTCTCTTATTCACAAATGTCATCAATCTTCTTAATGACCTGACGCAATGACATGCTGATGATGGCAAAAACTATGTTAATATATATATCTTATGTCTCTCTTTGCAGTTCCAAGATTAATAATAACAAGAACGTAAATGTGTATATCTTATGTCTCTCTTTATCATCTATACGTTATAAATGCATGGAATCGACCATGATTGATATCAAATCTCATCATCAAAAAACAAAAAATGAAATAAATCAGAAAATTCTTGAAAACTGAAAGCTATTGAAAGCAATTTATACTTGTATATGATTCTTGTTCCCATAATGGTTGGTTGTAATGCAATTTGTCATAAATGGAATCAATCTGTCAAATATTATCTTAATATTAACGTACGATTAGTCATTATGGAAATGATTCTCTAGCGATTTGCTTCTTCAGAAACATTCTGATACTGTTTTACATAACACATTCAAGATCATGTCATGTTGTGTAGGTTGTAACTGTTGAGATCTGTCACTATGATCAGTTCCAAGAAGATGGATAGAATCAGCAATCTACCAGAAGCTATAATTAGCCACATATTGTCATTCCTCCCAACAGAAGAGTCTGCTTTGACTTCAGTTCTCTCCAAAAAGTGGCGGTACCTGTTTGCTTACAGACCAAACCTTGACTTCGATGGCTCGGTCATACGTTTTCATCCTGATACATGTGAACGGGAAAAGACTCAGATTCTGAGAGTCTTTACTTATTTTGTGGATAGAGTGTTGGAGTTGCAAGGGAACTCTACTCTAAACAAGTTCTCTTTAAAGTGTGGACATGGTGTTGAACCAGACTGTGTCACACCTTGGATATTAAATGTGTTGGAACGTGGTGTATCGGATCTTGATTTACACGTTACCCTGGCTGGCCTTTGTCTCCCTTCAAAGGTGTTTTTGAGCAAGTCACTGGAGAGGCTGAGGATAGAATCTGAAAATGTTATAGGCATTGATGTGGAAGATGTGTTTCTTCCAAAGCTTAAGACTCTTCACATCAACAAAGTCATGTTAGGTAAAGGTGGAGATTTCTTTGAGAAGGTCACTTCCGGTTGTTATGTCCTTGAAGAGTTAGTTCTGATTCATGTCTACTCTGATTTTTGGAACCGTTCTGTGTCTTCCAAAACCCTCAAGAGACTGATCCTATCTTGTATAGACTGTGATAAAAATCCGCATAGTGTTTCATTTGATACACCCAATGTTGTCTACTTGGAGTACTCTGATTTCGTAGCAGGCAAATATCCAAAGGTGAAATTTGATTCACTAGTTGAAGCTAGTGTCGACCTTGCAATGACAAGTGAGCAGCATGAACATGCAAGCTATGAACATTCGGTGGGCGATGTAACAGATTTTCTCATGGGAATACGCAGTGTCCAGACCCTTTTCGTATCTGCCAACACTCTTGAGGTATAGTATTGTAACATTGATAACTTTTGAGTTAGTGACTGTATATTGATGAGAATACTTTTTTTTTGTTTTCAGGTTCTTACATTCTGCTGTGATCATATACCTGTGTTCCACAACATGTTTAGTTTAACTATTCAGACATGCAAGTCAGGATGGGAATCATTACCTGCTTTAGTCAAGAAATGTCCAAATCTTGAGACCCTGGTCTTTGATGTAAGAACACTAATTATATCTCTTTATTGCTATCTTCTAACACAGACAAAACTACTAAGTTTTTGCTACTATGTTTCAGGGATTCAGCCACACATATACAATCAAGTGTGAGGATGTTGATGGGTGCCTATGCAAGTTTTCAGGGGAGGTACCTACTTGCTTATCATCAAGTCCAGTGAAGGTTTTACAGATTACGGGATTTGGTGAAGCTGGTGTAGAGACAGAGACAGAGCTGATCAAGTACTTCCTTGAGACAATGCCGCAACTTGAACTGCTGATAATATACTATGATACATTGTTTGATGATGATGTGATTGAACTGTCAAGTGAACTTAAGAGGTTTCCCACAAAAGCTTCACCAAGTTGTGAGATTCAAGTAATCTTTGGTGACCCCAGCAGCTAAACCAAGATTCTCTCTTCTTCTTTCTGCCTTTTGCTTTCAAGTTTTTGTGACTTTGTGTTTGATGATTTGTGCTATTTATTGAGACAGCTGGATTATCTTTTGCTTGTTTTGGTTCTTAGTATGAGTGGCTGGTTTTGTTATATAGATCACTCTTCTAATAATAAACTTTCCGAAACATTGCATTGTTATTGTGTGAATATGTGAACATAATATACTCTATCAACAAAATGCAGCATCACAAGTAGAACATTTTGAAACGCAACAGACTACGGTCTAGTTTCTACTCCACTTCACTAACACTTAAAAAACAATGACTCCTATAGAAAGTCAGGTCTCATGTTAAGCTTCTTCTCCATCGAAAGACAGCATCTATCTATACTATTAAAGCAAAATCCGTAATAGAATTCTGCCATTAGTTTTCAATTTATTTACATTGTCATGCCATTGCTTATTTTAAAGGGCAAATCTCCATATATCGAAGAATCCACTAATATTATACTACGAATTTGTAAAATAATGCAGTATACACATCGAAAAATACACTAATACTATGCCACACCACATTTGGGAAAGACAACCTTTCGTAGTTGTCTAAGTGTATTGTTAATAACCGTCAGTGTACACCATAATTTTAGTAATGTAATCACAATTCATATATTATTTACAACTATCAATTGGTTTTTAGTAATGCAATAAAGAATCATATTGTATATTGTATGAAAGGATCCAAATAATAAATAATGGCATTACATGTAATTAGTCTAGGCAAGGAAGGATCTATACTATTAAAGCAAAATCCCTAATAGGATTCTGCCATTAGTTTTCAATTTATTTACATTGTCATGCCATTGCTTATTTTAAAGATCTTTTCAATTAATTTCACTCATTTAATAAGGAAACAAATCTTTTGAAAATAATTTTGTTTACATAATATAAAAGTTTGTTTAGATTATTTGTAAATAATGTGTTTAGTTCGTTTATAAATAAGCAATTAATTATTGCTATTAGGTAGGTGTTTTTAACATTAAATCATTTATGGATTTATTTACACTAACATATCTCATTTTACAGCATGAATTTTTCTTTTCAGGTTATAATATAAAATCAGTTGGAAATTAAACCATATAAATTTTATTTAAATAAAATGATTACTATTTTCATAGTATTGATATTTCAAAAAAATCGGTTGTTTAGTATTTTGAAATACAGTTCGATAAAAATGAAGTAATTGGAATAATTGATAAACATGAAAATTTATTGGGTTAGAAAAATTTATTTTCATTATATAAATTACATAATATTATATAAAATAAAATATTATAATATTCATGGCATCAAAAACATATATATACCAAAATTAAAAAAAATATGAGAATAATTAATATATTTTTACATAGTATATCTTTGGAATGGGTTAAAATTTAATATAATTTATAGTATATATGTGCCAAAAATAAAAATATTAACACAACAAAAATTAAAGTTTTTTTAGAAAATAATCCCGCGATTTGAAATCGCGGGTCAAAATCTAGTAAATAAATAAAAAAGCAAAATATAAACCCAACTTTCTCACAACAAAAGCATAAAACACACGGACACTAACCAACGTAGTTGAATTAATAAATCTTGATATTGAGTTTTAGGTATTTTAGTAACTACAGATACTTGTCGCCAAGAGAAACATCCATAGCTTCCTACTGGTAAAGGAGGCATGACTCCGAAAGGAGCCAAGAAACCAGAAAGGTTCTTCTAGAGGATCAATGCAAATTTCATCTATAAGGAAATGGGCAGAGTAACTGATAAGCCGAGGCTAACAGAGATTACTTGGATCTTGCACTTGGATGAGGCTACTGCAGGAAGCATCTGAAGTTGGCTTGATACTTCAGCCACACTATTTTTGATTAATGTATTGTAGTATATATAAAAATAATTTTCTAAATAAAATATTTGTAAAATTTTATTATTTCTGCGCATGACTGAGAAAACTATCTTGTCATTAATGAAAGGCTTATTTGTGTGACCTAAAGTAGCAAACAACCCTGTTCCTGCAGGAACGGTTGTGTGCAACGTTGATGCTGCGTGGAATGCCTCTTCTGGCAATTGTGGGCTTGGAGTGCTCTACTCAGGCGATAAGCCAACTACCCTTGTCTCGGGCATATGCGAACCTCATCCCTTTGTCTCTTCAGCACTGATGGCAGAAGCTCTCGCTGTACGTTTGGCGGTTATGACCGCGTCTTTCTCAAACATTAAATCCCTGATAATTCTGTCGGATTCTCTCACCCTGATCAAACTATTGAAAGGAAGAGAATCTAGACCAGTCTTGTTTGGTATTTTGTTTGATATCTATCAGTTTAGTTCTTACTTTGATGCAATATCTTTCTCATGTATCCCTCGTTTGAACAATAGAGAAGCCGACTATGTGGCTAAGTCCGCTCTTTCTGTCTGTAATGCCTTCTCTGTTGGAGTGTAAACCCTTTTAGTTTTAATGAAAATGTGTGTTGGTTCAAAAAAAAAAGGCTTATTTGTGTGAACTAGCCTGGAGAAAAATTAAGTAAATGACATTGATTTTGAGATAATGTAGAAACTAACATTTAGCACATCTTTGATCTGGTTGTACCTTAATACTTAACTAGAGATTGAACTGCGCTCCTGCGCAGATTTTTGTTCTTACATTTTATACATTGATATTTATTTTTTTATAATTAATATTATATATTTTAGATGTGTTGTAATATCTAATTGTATTCAAAAGACTTAGACCGAATCGGGTAATATAGTTATTCTTCGTACATATGTCCGAACCCATTTCAAATATATTTGTTATTTAAATATTATTAGGTTCCTATAAATCAGAACCGAACTCATCCAGATCCAGAAGGACTAAACTCAAAATCCGCACATAAATTTATAATAGTCAAGCCTAATTTCAAACAGAAAAATGATACTCGAAAGGAACAACCCGTACCTATATGGATAGCCAACGTTCGTGTCTAACTGATTTTATAAACTAATAAAAGATACTCTTTTTATGTGTTTGGTTAAATTAAGTGAAATAGAAAGAGTTTTTTTATTTAGTAAAATAATTATATGGAATGAAAAATTAAGTGACAATAAATGTAATACATTTTCATTATTTTGATTTAAGTTATTATTTTATTGAGAAAACGTGTATTTGAATTATGTTTTTGGGTATGTAATTTTCCACCGATTGAAACTAAAAAAAAAAGTATTAGTAAAACAAATTAAACCGAACGTTTAACCATATGCAAAACCCAGTTATATTACATTTTTGATTTTATAATTTGCACAAAGTTATTGTTGAAAAATAATGAATTAAAATATGCACTATTATTATTGTGGTAATATAATTAATGATGTGATGTATTGTTAAAGTAATACAATTAATGAAATTGTTAAACTGGGTGAAATAAAATACAATTAATGAAATTACTAAAAAACACTATACTTTTTTATATTGTTATCCATATTTCCAAACAATGCTCATTTATACAGTTATCTATGTTTCCAAAGAATTTTCATCTATACTGGTATCTATGTTTCCAAACAGTACCAAAAAGTACTTTAGTTTTAATAATATAGATAGTAATGAATAGCAGGTGATAGTGGATTACGTCGATGTATTTTTGTTATGGACATAACTGAATGTTTACTATTTAAATAGCACATCACCTAAAAAGGCAACGTCACAACATTATTTACCGCATGCTTAGTCATTATGGATAGTAAAATGAATAGATAACTCTGAAATGTTTTTAATAAAAAAGTATATTTCATATCACCGAAATAGTATATAATTGTAATCTTACTCACAACCACTAAATACTAAACACAATCCTAATTTTTAAATACTAAACCCCAAATATAAACCCTAATCCAATGTCAACCCCAATCTTTCATAAACTAAATCCAAATTTTGAAATGCCAATAAGATGTATTACCATTCTACATGAGACATAAAATAAAAAAGGTAAAAATGTAGTTGCAATCTAAATATCATCTTAACATATTTCTCAAATGTTGATACGACTATGCCTTCATGGAAAATGGTAATACTTGCTCCAATGTCAACTCCAATCATACATAAACTAAACTCTATCAACTAATCACTAAACCATATACGACAATATAAAACATAATCCAATGTCAATCCCAATCTTCCATTAACTAGACCCTAGCCACTAAGCACTAAACCCTACATGAAAATATAAACTTTAATCTAATGTCAAACCTGATCTTTTTATAAACTAAACCAAATTTCAAAATGTTAGCATTTTCATTCTACATGATCATACAGAATAGAAAATGTGATAATGTAGTTGCAATCTAAAGATCATCTTAACATATTTCTTAAATATTGATATGCCTTCAAGGAAGGTGGTAATACTTGCTCCACTGTCAACCTCAATCATACATAAACTACACCCCATCAACTAATCACTAAACCCTACATGACAATATAAACCATAATTCAATGCCAACTGCAATCTTCAATCAACTAAACTCTAGCCACTAATCACTAAACCCTACATGGAAATATAAACCCTAATCCAATGTCAACCCCAATATTTCATAAACTAAACCCAAATTTTGAAATGGCAATAATATGCATTTTCATTCTACATGAGCATATAGAATATAAAAGGTGACAAACGATATAGCACAATACATATTTTCAAATTTTGAAGTGTCCATGATTGCAGGGAATGAGGTAATGGCTACACCAAATTCAGATTGACTGTAGCGAAAGAAATGAAGATTGACAACATTAGAGAAAATAGGAAAGAGACAACATCATATGAATATCATTCCATTCAACATCACATTGTATTATGTTTTACTTGATGTCATAATAAATTATATTCTATTTATGTTCAATATATTATTTCTTTTTACAAAATCATACACACACTAATATAAAACTCATATATACACGGATTTGTAACACCGTCGGCCGGGGTGATGCTCCTCCCCCGTGTGAGTTAATCGTCCCAGGTGATGCTCCTCGCTGCCTCGGCTGTAACTGCGGCACGTATGCGGTTTTGGAAACAGAGAAGTTTGGGATTACTCATATATACACGGAGTTGTAACGCCGTCGGCTGGGGTGATGCTCCTCTCCCGTGTGATGTGGAGGAGAATCGGCCCGGGTGATCCTCCTCGCTGCCTCGGCTGTAACTGCGACGGCCCGTTGGCGGTTTTGGAAACAGAGAAGGTTGAGATTTTGGGAGAAGTTTTCCGATCACAAAATACTCCCATAATTCAGAATGTGGTGATGATGTCGATCTAATCTGTGAATAAGATCATGGCCATGGTATAAAATTAACAAGAAAAATTACAAAGGAGGTGGATGTGGATATTGAAGTGCCACGAATTATTTGACATGAAATAATTATTAATTTTTTTTACACGCAGGTTTTACCGGTTGTGTGAAAAGGTAAAGTGGCAATATTATATAAAAGCCATGCCATGTATAGGTGTACTAGAGAAATTGGACATCTAACTAATTAGTGTTTTTTTCATGGTTATACAGCCCAATTTCCATTAATAAAACTATGAAAAAATCAAAAAACCATGGTGATATAGGTTGTTAGTAGATGACTTCTCTTTATTATGTTTTAGCAAGCTTTTTGTTTTAAGTTTCTCAAGAAAAATAATGCATTGATTGTAAAAAATAATTTGAGGTGAATAAATTTAAATTTCATTCAAATTTTTGAATTAGTTTATATAATTTAAATGTGACTTGTTTATATATATGATATTAGATAAAAATAAATAAAAATAATAATGTTAAAAATTGTTTAGGGCATCCAAAAACATTGTAGGTACTGTATATCAGAAAGACAGAAACATTATACAACAGAGAAATCTTTGTTGATTATTTCAGTGACATTATGATGATAGTAAAACTATGTTAATGTAAAGATTTTCCGTCTCTCTTTAACGCAGTTCCCAAATCAATAATACCAAAAAGCTTTCTACTGGATGATTTGATTCTTAAATTATTATTTTTGACGTGCAAGCATTTTTTTTAAATCATCAGTTCGTGTATAAATGCAGG
This sequence comes from Brassica oleracea var. oleracea, assembly GCF_000695525.1. Taxonomy (NCBI): domain Eukaryota; kingdom Viridiplantae; phylum Streptophyta; class Magnoliopsida; order Brassicales; family Brassicaceae; genus Brassica; species Brassica oleracea. The sequence continues at coordinate 22,202,722 of NC_027753.1, read as the reverse complement.
GTATTGACCAAGATGGTATCAATCTCAACAGCAAAAAAAACAAAAAAAAAGGAAATAAATCTGAATTTATGGGAAACTGATTGCTTTTTTTTTTTATTAAACTTTCCTTTATTAACTTAAACGTTTAAAACTCCATTAGAGGAGGAGGTGTTACAACATAGGAAGGCATCACAAGCCAAAGAGTTTGCCATATCATAAGCACAACAACAAGAAAAGTGAGCATATAAAGCAACAAAGGAAAAGATAAAGGATCGAATAACGAGTAAGATACGGTGAACATCGAATGACCAACTCTCTGAAAGAAGGTTATAACACTACAAGAAATATCGGTATTAATAGCACCCGACAAACGCTATCATATCGTTTTCATAGCGTTTCGAAGAACGCCGTGACAGCCGCAGCTATAATAGACCCTCCCCCTAGCGTAGCGTTTTTCGCGTGCTGTAACAATATACAGATATTATAGCGCTGGTCTTGTGTTATATTATACCTATTTATAGCGATTTCTTTTCGCTATTTAAATATTTTATGTGGCACTTTTCGTGTGCCATAAAATATTTTGTTATGACATTTGTTTTTTGTCATGGAATACCTTTTTGTAACTCAGTTTTTTTTGAATTTTTGAACATTTAATAGCAATTTTTTTGTGCCATTGAATATTATAATACAGCGTTTTACTTGTGCTATGACGTTTATATTCTAGGTAATACTGAATAGCTAATATTTTCTATATTGACACATTTTTTGGTTTGATTTACTAATTTTGTTTTTTTATGGAATATAGAATTGGAAAATATTGTAAAAAAAGAAAATTAAAAAATAGAATTTTTAGTAATTGTAACCAGACTAGAAATATGCAAAAAGCACTATAATGTGCTGACAATTGATTCATCATATACCAAAAAAACACATACATAAACAACATACATAAACAACAATTAGTAATGACGGCCAGACTTGGTTCGCGAGGACTGTCCTTGTGCTTGTGGTGGGCGTCTTAAAAGAGATGAGTTTCTGAACATTGGGTCGATGTCTTCTTCAGGTTCTTCAATGCGTGTCAAGTAGCCAAGAGAGGTTTTGAACTCTGTTCTGGTTATCTCCTCCACATCATTTCCTCCCGAGGACTATCCTCGTTCTTGTTCTCTGTTGAGTGCTTCTTGTTGTGGTTTTTGTTTTTGGAGTAGTTATGGTCTCACTCCAGATGCCGGCAGTGCCCATACGATGCTCTTCCTTCCTTCCATTAGAGTTTCTAGACTGTAAAGTTAACTCAAGTTAGAACTTTAATAGATATTTGAATATGAATATCTAAACTGAAAATGAAAACTTATTCGAAGAAGAAATCATAAATCGAAGATGATATTTGAAGAATAATAAATGGAAATCGAGTATCTCTGACTTTTGAAGAAGTTCCCAATCCAGATCTGTGAGGGTTCGAATCTATAAGGATCTGTAAGAGTTGTTACCTTTTTAATTAGAGAAATATATAATAATCATACAGATGAAATAAATCTAGGGTTTAGACTTTGGAGGGCGCAGACCTTTTGATATGGATGAGTTCGATGGAAACCCAGAGAGAGAAATCGAGGTCGCTTAAGAGAGAATCATGGTTGTTTGAGATGGAATCGTGATGGGTAGACAGTGATTAGTGGTGGGTCGAGGTGGGCTCGTGGTGTCACAAAGAGATTTGTGGTGGTTTGAGATAACTCTCTAACCTAGTTTGCGTACGTTCTGAGAGAGAAGGAAGGAGATAAAAGAAAAAACAATTCTGAACCGTTAGATTAACATTTACGAACGGACAAGATTATGATCCTTGCCTTAAAATAATCAACCAATAGGAAGAGAGAACGAGGATAGCTGATGGATGGTGGATTATGGGCCTTTGATCTGAGATATCAATCGATGGCTATTAAAAAAAGAAGAGAAATTATGTTTCTGGTTATTTATAAATATTTTTAAAATTATCTAAAATTTGTAAAAAATTATAATCATGATTCTAAAATATAAATCTAAGTTTAGACATCAATTTCTAAATATATAAACCACTAAACACTTTAACTACACCAATATACCCTAACCCTCAAACTAAACACTACATATGCTAACCCTTTCACAAGAAAGATAATGTGGAAAGGGAACTACATCATGTGTTTTGTGATTAACATATAATTTTGTCTTAATGTGTGTTATAGTTTCCTTAAAAAGACCTCAAAACTATAATTAGAATAAACCTTAAAAGAAATCTCTAAACCTAATCACTAACAAAAACATGAGAATCCTAACCCCTATCCTTGCCCTAAACCGAGAATAGTGATTTGTTCTTTGTAAACTAGATATGGACATATATCTTATTGGGCCTTTGTAAAACTGAAATGATAAAATGGATCAAACACAATAACATAAAGTCTTAAGTAAATCATTCAAACCATACAAACATTTCAATCCATCCGACACATGAAAAAAAGAGAAACACCGAGTAATTGAAAAACAAAAGCCATGTTCTGAAACAGC
>NC_027753.1:22177442-22199737 GCF_000695525.1 Brassica oleracea var. oleracea | reverse complement strand
ATTTGGTCATGCTAATGCCTCTGCCCATCGCTCGCAACCGTCCAGGTTGATCAGGTCCCAGTATCTGAGATAGCATATCGTTCTTTGGATTCGTTGTCGTTGAATCGGCATGACCCTCAAGTTCGATCTCTGATGCCTTTCTCTGGAAACACATTAAAATTTCAATAATCACAAAGCAGCAACCAGCAAATCAATATGAAAACTTACAATCTTTTCAGCTGCATTAACATTGACAGGAGTACCATCCTTCTTTGTTCGTGATTTCACCCAAACTCGGAGCCTCGACACTTTTGATGGATCTTCGCTTGACTTTACCAAATCTTCTCTCAGCCTCACCATTCCCTTACGGCCGCAGGTGTGAGGAATCTGATTCTGTCTTCTTTCTTTGTAAGAGTCGCTGACAACCTTAAAGGCCTGACTGGTCTGCTCTTTGACAAATTTACGTCATTCAGCTGTAGAAACATTGTTCGGGTGCATGCTCATCCTAGCTTTAATGGTTGGAGCTTTCCTAACAGCTGTTACCAGACGTGATTTGGATGCTCTCCACAAACATCCCATCTGCTTAAACACAGCAGCCTTTTTAAAGTCTTCGTCCATGTCAAACCTCATCTGTAGTCAGCAATGAGACACATTCAAATACAAGTAAAATGGATCGTAGTTAAATGTAAATTTTTTTCTTATTACCTCAATAGATTACCAGAGCACAGTCTTGATTTCTTCACTGACTTGTCTCCAGTTATCAAGATCACCGGAACATGTTCACGAACTAAGGGACCCAAGTAGGAGGATAACAGTACAGAACCTGGACCACAGGGATCCCCCATATCTGTGAAGTCGACATGTTGCCTTTCAGTTGGATCCTTGGCAATGTGTTTCATCTTTGTAGGTCATCGGCGTCTTTTATGCTGTGATGTAGTAGCTGTGTCAGTCTGAGTCTGCACATCATCAACTGCATCAACAGCTTCTGCTTCTTCCTCCATTTCATTCTGTTTATCCTCCCCCAAGTCCTCTGCTTCTTCCTCCATTTCATTCTCCTCTGTCCTCATTTGATTATATTCTTCTGCCTCCATTTCACCTGAGACTTCTCTGTTTATTATATCTTCGAGGAATTGATCTTCCGCAACCTCCATTTCTACATCTGTCCTTTGCTTCTTCACACGCTTGTTCTTCTGATTCCCCATCTTAGTTCACCTGAAATATAAAAGAGTTAGATAGTCTCAAAGCAAATCAACAACAAACAACACAACAACAAACAACACTCAAAGCAACTGATCAGAAACATTGTTAATTTCATTACACAAACACAATTCATCAAAAAACAGCTTCACAGATTCCTCCCCATTATCAAAAAATTAAATAACTGGTCATCATCCAAAAAATCACAACTTTTCCATTTTCAAACATATATTCCTTCACAGTCAGCTCGAGCATTTCTAGATTCATCAACCAAGTCATCAGCATCCATGGCTACTACTGCTGGCATAGGACCAACATCTGCATGTCCATCTTCAGCATCTTCCTCACGGTATCTTCTTGTAGGACCTCTCATAGCTACATACCAACTAGATGACTAATCTATTCTGGAGTAAAAGACTTGCTTTGCTTGTGAGGCGAGGATGTATGGATCAGCTGCAAAAGCCATTTGACTTTGGTTGAGGTTGACTAGTGTAAAGCCATCTTCAACCTTCACTCTGTTACCTATATTTGCCCACTGACAGCGAAATACAGGAATGTAAAAGGTATTGTAATCGATCAGCAGAATCTCCAACACTCTGCCATAGTATGTTACCAAATCAACCATCTGTGAAGTGTCTTTTGCACTAGATCTACACATAGTTGTTGCCTTATATAGAACACCACTGTTCTGACTTTGCCTGTCAACTAAAATCGTTGTCTGTGTTTTTTCCACACACAGGACAACCCATTTTGCCCTTTACTTTGCAGCCTGCAAGATTCCCATATGCTGGAAAATCCTGAATAGTCCAGAGAAGCATAGCTCTTAATGTGAAAGTGGTGTGGCTGACTGCATCATACGTTGACTCTCCTTTCTCCCACAGGTGGTTTAGATCCTCTATAAGCGGTTCTAAGTACACATCAATATTGTTACCAGGTTGGCTTGGACCAGGAATCAGCAACGACAACATGATGTTCTCCTCCTTCATACACTTTTCAGGTGACATGTTGTAAATGACAAGCAAAACAGGCCAACAGCTGTAGTTCACATTCTTCATGTTGAAAGGATTGAACCCATCTGTGGACAGCCCAAGCCGAAGATTTCTTTCTTCAGCGGCAAATGAAGGGTATCTGTCATTCATTTGATTACAAGTAACAGAATCAACCGGATGTCTGCTTTTTCCATCAGTGCTCTTATTAGTAAAATGCCACCTCAAGTCCTTTGACATGTCCTCTGACCTGAACATCCTCTTCAGCCGTGGGATTATGGGAAAATACCTTAGAACTTTCTGTGGAATACCTTTCTTCACATCACCTGTGCGCAAGTTAATCTTCCATCTTGAAGCATTGCATTTCGGACATTTGTCTAGCTTCTCAAACTCCTTTCTGAATAGACAGCAGTCATTCACACAGGCGTGTATCTTCTCATAACCCATATCAAAAGATCTCAAAAACCTCTTCACTTCGTACAAGGACGTGTGCAAGACATTATCCTCGGGTAGCATCTGTGGCAAAGTCTCAAGCAGCAGATCGAAGCTTCTATCAGACCAACCACTCTGTGTCTTTATCCTAAAGAGTGAAACAATTGCAGAGAGCTTGCTGTGGTTAGCACAACTTGGATACATAGGTGTTTCTGCATCGTCTAGCTTAGCAAGAAACTCATCTTCTGCCTTATCTTCACCTTCAGCAACCTCACTTAAGTCACCATGCCTAAGAAACTCTTCATCAACAAAGGCAGCTGCTTGGTATAACCCTAAAATCTCATTCCTCTTCTCACTTCCATTGCTTCTACTGTCAGTCCCTGACATTACTTCTCCATGGTGATACCAATCCTCCCTCATCTTGTAACTCAAATCCATTCCTCTTGTTACTAGTTGATCCACAATAACACTGGCTGAGTGACGAGCTACGTTGCGACAATCAATACATGGGCAAATGATCAACTCAGACTCTCGCAAATCTGCACCAACACACCTCACAAATTCCCACGCACCACTCTCATAACCAGGATCAGCTCTTCGGTTTAGACACATGAAAGCATAATTTCAACACTCTTAATCACACACAAAAATTCAGTTCCTATAATATATATTGTTTTTCCTTACCTGTTTAGATGAACCCATGACTTTTCGACCATTTTATGTTCTAAGTTTCTAATCGATAGACCAACAAAATCAAACAAAGCCATATGATTATGTCAAACATACACCAAACAGTGACATTCACAGAGGAACACATAAACAATCAACGATTCAATCAGATACTATAACTCAGTCATTCAAAAAGATCAACAAGAAACGATTTCTATTTGGCTGAAAAAGAATCACCTGATCAATACGATCCTTCGGATTTCAACTCCACTAGCTTCACTCGAGAAAGGAACAATCAAAACCTAAAACCTGCAAAGCAAAAGAGAAGAGAAAGGAACACTCAAAGCTTCAGTCGAGAAAGGAACAACAATCGTGTTCGCCCATGACGATATCAAATGCAAAACGGAATTGATTACCACCTGACTTCTCGTGATTCTGTAACCTGACTTCTCTCCTCCTAATCTTCAGTGAAATCGAAATCGTAAAAGCAGAAGCAAATCAAAGGAATTCATCTGAGAAATCAGATAAATCAAAGGAATTACAGACAAAATCGAATATGGGTTAACCGGGAATCTGACTGTCGGCGAAAACAACACCGTTCAGACACGAAGATCGATCAAAAATCTGAGAGATTGGGCTTCCCAATCATTTTTTTTTCTTCGATGGTTTCTATGTGAAGAGGGAAGGAGAGGCGGAAAAGGTTAAAACTAAACCCAAGTCTTTTGCATCGCGACAACACTTTACTCTGTTTTACTGTATTTTTTATTAATTTTTTTACCGGATTAAATTTATCGCTAGCGAGGAACTAACACTATGAAAAAGATGGGTATCGGATTACACCATTTTTGGTAGCAGTTTGAGAATTCGTGCTACCGTGAACTGCTACCAATAGCCATATTTCTTGTAGTGTTAGTGAGTTCTTGACAGTATACCTTGTAGACAAGCTTAGAGATACCCGTTGATATGATCACAACTTGTGCAACCAAAAGGGTTAGACACACTGTAGCAAAGGCAGAGAGGTCATAAATCCAGGAGGTAAAACCTTGTAATACCGGTGAGTCTTGAGTATCCGAATACAAGTTTGTACACGAGCTAATGTAACGGAAAACTTCCATTGACGACACAATGCTCCCTACAAAACTATCACCCAAACCAAGTGAAAGATTTTGAAGGTAAGTAGGTTCCATAACGGAAAACACTAGGCTATCAAAGTCCAAACTACTTTGGTTCAATGTAAGGAAGCAACTACTATCACATTTCTTTCCCAACTGCCACGAATGGGGAGAAAATAGCAACAATGCATCCACTGTTAAAGCACAAACCAACGAAGAACTGTATATCACAGTAAGGGGTTGCTCCAAGGCTAGAGAATTACCATTGGAGACTTTGAGAGCAGTGACAAAAGAGCCCAAACCACACATGAATAAAGCCGCAAACATCCTGAAACTTTGACTACTTCTCAAACAGCACGACAAGTGAAAGAAACTTTGGACATTTACCAACACATAGAGCAAATCAATCGCAGTGACCAAAGCTTCATAATACCAGCCTAAGAGTATATCACTTCTTATAACAAACCCAGCTACCAAAGATCCACAAATCTGAGAGACTTGAGGAGAGAAGCTTGAAGGGCCAAAATAGAACCTGATAGCGTTAGAAGGAGCCGGGGAAGACCAGTAGATGAGACTGCATACTGCCGTAATTGAGTTACTGAAAAACTCAAAAGTAAGCACCACTGGACTTGAGAGAGTTACCGAACCAGACATACAAAGGATTCGCTGCAAGACTGGTAAATCCTTCACGAGACTTGATACAAACCCGTCAAAATCCAAATCCGGTGGATCTGGAGGGTCCGGTGGGTCTGGTGGGCTCAGAAAATCAGAGCCACCATGAACAGCAGAGGAAGATCCTTTAGCAGAAGCGGAGGCTGGCAGATCTGGAGAAAATAACTCCGAATCACAAACCAAGAGACCCATCATCAGAAAGCAAGAGGAAGAAGAAAGGAAGAGGAGGGAGAAAGGAAGAGGAGGGAGAAAGGAGAAGAGATTCTCACCAGCGAGCGTGAGGCTCGCCGGCGGCGGCTACACTATCAAACCCTAATCGCCAAAGGAGGAGAGAGGTGAGAGTGTCGAACAAGCTCATAGAAAGCAGTTAGCCTTCTTCTTCTACAAGAAATAGAAATGTGGATGATTCAAATGAAATTTGGGATTACTCATATATACACGGAGTTGTAACGCCGTCGGCCGGGGTGATGCTCCTCTCCCGTGTTATGTGGAGGCGAATCGGCCCGGGTGATCCTCCTCGCTGCCTCGGCTGTAACTGCTACGGCCCGTTGGCGGTTTTGGAAACAGAGAAGGTTGGGATTTTGGGAGAAGTTTTCCGATCACAAAATATTCCCATAATTCAGAATGTGGTGATGATGTCGATCTAATATGTGAATAAGATCATGGCCATGGTATAAAATTAACAAGAAAAATTACAAAGGAGGTGGATGTGGATATTGAAGTGCCACAAACTATTTGACATGAAATAATTATTAGTTTTTTTTACACGCAGGTTTTACCGTTTGTTTGAAAAGGTAAAGTGGCAATATTATATGAAAGCCACTCCATGTATAGGTGTACTAGAGAAATTGGACATCTAACTAATTAGTGTTTTTTGATGGTTATACAGCCTAATTTCCATTAATAAAACTATGAAAAAATCAAAAAACCATGGTGATATAGTTTGTTAGTAGATGACTTCTCTTTATTATGTTTTAGAAGCTTTTTGTTTTAAGTTTCTCAAAAAAAATAATGCATTGATTGTAAAAAATAATTTGAGGTGAATAAATTTAAAACTCATTCAAATTTTTGAATTAGTTTATATAATTTAAATGTGACTTGTTTATATATATATATGATATTAGATAAAAATAAATAAAAATAATAATGTTAAAAATTGTTTAGGGCATCCAAAAACATTCGGGATGATTGGTTGAGGTTGTAGGAGCTGTGCACAGTTTTTTTAATTTCTACATCCATTTTTTAAAGCGATCATACTTTTATTTTAAAAACTGAATCTAAACCCAAAACATTATAAAAGGAAATATGTTAGTTTTAAAAAGCACTTTTTCTAGAGATTTTATACAGTGCTCTGAAAAGTTTCTACAGCAAAATAAATTAAAGCTAAAAATCTAGAGCTTGAGGGGATGATTGGTTGGGGCTGTAGATGCTCTGGACAGCCAAAATTTAATCTACAGCTATATATGTCAACCAATCGAGCTGTTTTTCTTAAAAAACTCACAGCAAAAAAATCTTTGTAAAATCAAAATATGGCTGTATAGAGCTTTATTTCCAGAGCAAAAAAATAGTGCTTTAGAAATCTACAGCAAAGAAAGTTACAGCAAATAAATCTACAGATTAAATTCTACAGCAAAAAATATAAAGTTACAACACTTACCAATCATCCCCTAAATCTTAGAGCAAAAACCAGAAAGCCACAGTGTCTACCAATCACCCCCGTTGTAGGTACTGTATATCAGGAAGACAGAAACATTACACAACAGAGAAATCTTTGTTGATTATTTAAGTGACATTATGATGATAGTAAAACTATGTTAATGTAAAGATTTTCCGTCTCTCTTTAATGCAGTTCCAAAATCAATAATACCAAAAAGCTTTCTACTGGATGATTTGATTCTTAAATTATTATTTTTGACGTGCAAGCATTTTTTTTAAAAATCATCAGTTCGTGTATAAATGCAGGGAATTGACCAAGATTGGTATCAATCTCAACAGCAAAAAACAAAAACAAAAGGAAATAAATCTGAATTTATGGGAAACTGATTGCTGTTGAAAGTAATTTATACTTATATATAATTCTCGTTTCCATAATCCTTTGTTTGTATCATAAATTGAATCTTTCTATTAATTGTAACGTATCATTATTCATTATGTAAGGGAGAATATATATATACACATTTGAACGTGGTCAGTGTTTTCTTTAAAATACAAAAATGATGGCTTCTCTGCACTAAAAACTCACACAAGTGAGTTCCCACAACTCTTCTTTTGATCTTGTAATTCTGTAGCCATTTTCTTTTGTGGTTCTTGTTCATATAACACATTCAAAATCATGTCATGTTGTTTTCTATGTAGGTTATAACTGTTGAGATCTGTCACTATGATCAGTTCCAAGAAGATGGATAGAATCAGCAATCTACCAGAAGCTCTGATTAGCCACATATTGTCATTCCTCCCCACAGAAGAGTCTGCTTTGACTTCAGTTCTCTCTAAAAAGTGGCGGTATCTGTTTGCTGACAGACCAAACCTTGACTTCGATGGCTCGGGCATACGTTCTCATCCTGATACGTGTGAATGGGAAATGGCTGACACTCTGAGAGTCTTTACTCGTTTTGTGGATAGAGTGTTGGTGTTGCAAGGGAACTCCACTTTAGACGATTTCTCTTTAAAGTGTGGACATGGTGTTGATCCAGTCTGTGTCACAAACTGGATACTAAATGTGTTGGAACGTGGTGTATCGGATCTTGATTTACACTTCAACCTGGTTGGAGTTTGTCTCCCTTCAGAGGTCTTTATGAGCAAGTCACTGGTGAGGCTGAGGATAGAATCCCAAAACGTTATACCCATGGAAGTGGAAGATGTGTTTCTTCCAAAGCTTGAAACTCTTTACCTCAACAAAGTCATGTTAGGTAATTGTGGAGATTGCTTTGAAAAGGTTACTTCTGGTTGTCACGTCCTTGAAGAGTTAGTTCTGATTAATGTCTACTCTGATTTTTGGAACCGTTCTGTGTCTTCCAAAACCCTCAAGAGACTGATCCTATCTTGTATAGACTATGATAAAAATCCTGATAGCGTTTCATTTGATACGCCCAATGTTGTCTTCTTGGAGTACTATGATTACGTAGCGGGCAAGTATCCAAAGGTCAAGTTTAATTCACTTGTTGAAGCTAGTATCGACCTTGCAATGACAAGTGAGCAGCATGGACTTGCAAGCTATGAACATTTGGTGGGCGATGTAACAGATTTTCTCATGGGAATACGCAATGTTCAGACCCTTAACATATCTGCCAACACTCTTGAGGTATAGTATTGTAACTAACACTGATTTTTTTAGTTAGTTATTTGCATATTGATGAGAAGATACATTTTTGTTTTCAGGTTCTTACTTTCTGCTGTGATCATATACCTGTATTCCACAACATGATTGGTTTAACTATTCAGACACGCAAATCAGGATGGGAATCATTGCCTACTTTATTCAAGAAATGTCCAAATCTTGAAACCTTGGTGTTTGATGTAAGAACACTAATTATATCTCTTTATTGCTATTTTCTAACATAGACAGAACTAGGTTTCTAAGTTGTTTCTACTATGATTCAGGGACTCAGCCACACATTTACAGTCAAGTGTATGGATGTTGATGGGTGCCTATGCAAGTTTTCAGGGGAGGTTCCTACTTGCTTATCATCAAGTCCAGTGAAGGTTTTGAAGATTCTGAGATTTGGTGATTCTGGTGTAGAAAAAGAGACAGATATTATCAAGCACTTCCTAGAGACAATGCCGCAGCTTGAACAGCTGATGATATACTACGATACATTGTTTGATGATAGTGTGATTGAACTGTCAAGTGAACTTAAGAGCTTTCCTACAAAAGCTTCACCAAGTTGTGAGATCCAAGTAATCTTTGGTGACCCCAGCAGCTAAACCAAGATTCTCTCCTCTTGTTTCTACCTTTTTGCTTTCAAGTTTTTGTGACTTTGTGTTTGATGATTTGTGCTTTTTATTGAGACTGCTGGATTATCTTTGGCTTTTCTTTTTGGTTCTTAGTTTGAGTGGCTTTTTTGCCATACAAATCACTCATAATAATAAACTTTCTGAAAAATTGCATTGTTATTGTGTGAATATGTGAGCATAATATACTCTATCAACAAAATGCAGCATCACAAGTAGAACTTTTTGAAACGCAACAGACTACAGTCTAGTTTCTACTCCACTTCACTTAAATAACAGTCTCCTATAGATAGTTAGGTCTCATGTCAAGCTTATTCTCCATTGAAAGACAGCATCTATAAATAAATAAAGCAAAACATGAACCCAACTTTCTCACAACAAAAGCATAAAACACTAACCAACAAAGTTGAATCAATAAATCTTTATTTTGAGTTTTATGTATTTTAGTAACTACATATACTTGTAGCCAAGAGAAACATCCATTGGTAAAGGAGCCAAGAAACCAGAAAGGTTCTTCTAGAGGATCAATGCAAATTTCATCTATAAGGAAATAGGCAGAGTAACTGATAAGCCGAGGCTATCAGAGATTACTTGGATCTTGCACTTGGATGAAGCTGCTGCAGGAAGCATCTGAAGTTGGCTTGATACTTCAACCAGATCATCTTCGATTGATGTATTGTAGTATACTATGAGCCGTTCGAGATTCAACATCTTCTGTAGGAATTGGTTGATCATTACTATCTCCATCGCCATGTCCACATCGTCATCATCGCCGGCTTCTCCAAATTTCAATATCTTAAGAAACTTCACCGGACAATGTGTTAGGGAAGGACTACTTGTAGCTTTGTGAGTGAGTCCCTAAAACATTAAAGAAACATCAATACAAAATGGTTTACAAAAAAGGCTTTGATGTAAATGGAGCCAAGAGATTCATTTTCAAGGGTTTAGTTCATCTACTTGGAAGACGAGAGTTTCAAGATTTGGACAGTTCTTGAGAAGTTGTGGCAATGATTCCCATCCCACTTCTTGGTTACTCTCAATAGTTAGATGAGTCAAGTTTCTTAACACTGGTATTGCTTCACAGCAAAAGTTAAGTGTCTAAAACAAAACAAAAGAAAAATCAATAAGTTCATTTCCAATCACTAACTAAAAACCTTAAGTAATGTTAGACTGACATACCTCAAGAGTGTCATAAGATAAGTAAAGGGTCTTCACATTGCATATTCCCATAAGAAGCTCTGTTGCGTTACCAACCATCTCTCTTTCCTCATCATCATTAGATACATATCTGACATTTGCTTTCTGATCATTTGTCATCCGAATATCGATACTAGCTTCAACCAGCGAATCAAAATTCAATTTTGGATACTTCTTTGCAATATTATCAGAATATTTGAAGTAGACAACGTTTGGAGTATCAAATGATACACTCTTTGGATTGTCATCACAGTGTGCACAGCAGAGAGTTAGTCTCTTCAGGATTTTTGAAGCCACATAGCAAGAACCCCAATAACCCCACTCAAGATTACCCAAACTTAATTCCTCAAGCACAGGACAACCAGACAGAAGCTTTGCAGAACCAATCTCACCCTCTACAAACACAACTGAGTCTAGAATCAGAGTCCTGAGCCTTGGAAGATAAACATTTCTCAGTTTAACTTTGGGACCATCTTCAGGTCCTATCTTCAGCCTAACCAGTGTCTTACTCACAAAAACCTTCGAAGGCAACCAATAAACCCATGAGGAAGAGACGTGTAGAGAAAGATCTGATACACCATGTCTCAGCACGTTTGATATCCAAGGGTACACGTCTTCGTCCTCAAAACCATCTCCACATTTTAGAGAGAACTTGTTAACATGATCTTTCCCTCGTAGCTTCAACACTCTATCCACAAAATCTATAAAACTCGTATGATCCGTATGCTGAGAGGAAAAGCTCTCGAAATCAAGATTTGGTACAAGAGCAAACAGATGTCGCCATCTTTTTGAGAGAAGTGATGTCACAGCAGCTTCTTTTGTAGACAAGTTGGATAAGATTTGGCAAAGAAGATTGTCTGGTAAATCATCCATGTTTCCTATAGACATGCACTTACAAACCTGAACAATATATCCAAAACAAGTGGAGTTCAAAAGCTGAAACTCCAAACTAGTTTCAAGGTCTATTCCTCTACACAGGAACAACAAAACTAAACCATTAAGCACGGGATGGTGGGCTACTGGTCTTGAGGCAGTTTCTCCGCCAATACGAACCCGGCTTCGAAACCCCATGTGGCCACCAGGGCCCTCCCTACTAATTCCTGGTGGAAATTACGTGGCTGCTACGGGCTTTTTGGGATTTTCACCTCACTCGCCGGATCTCCACGGTTAAAAAAAAAAACAAAAAACAAAAAAACAAAACTAAACCAGATCATATAGGACACAAGAACAAAGTAAAGATTAGAAAACTTACTTGGGCTGAGTGTAAAAGAAGAGTCGCCCTACATGTGCAACCAGACAGAGGAGGTTCAATAAGGGAGTGGAAGAGGACAGAAGATTTGTATTATTTATTTTTTGTTGCAGAACTTCTGGATCTTGTAAACATGGAAGAAGCAAAACATGATACTATACATTATCTCCCAACTACCAAGACTGAAAAAAATATTATATTCACAAACTTTCCTTTTTGTCAATATTCACAAACTAAAAGGACATTAGCTTTGTTTCCTTCACAAACTAAAGATAATGTTAATAATTCATTATTTTTGTCGGCTCTGAGAAGTCACTTTCAAACGTTTAGACTTCTATATAATGGAACTTTTCAAAATAAAAAGGTTATAGAAAGGAAAGTCATTTATTTCTATTATTAAATGTTCATACAGTCTTAAATTTACTAAGTATTAAATTCGTAGTCCTGTTTATAAGGAAAACGAAGAAACTTAGTTTTCGATGTATACTAAGAACTCGAGTAATGAGTTGAGAAACAACATTTGTGATTTAACACAACACAAACTTAGCATTCTTAAGTTTCAAAAAGTACAACAAAAGCATAACACAGCAGTCTGTAAACTAAGATGCTGAGCAGAGTACAAAAGACATAAGAAAAAGGAAACCTTAACTGCTTTGAGTTTACGTCAAAGCCTTGAGAAACCAGGAGTATTCTTCATTTGGAGGAGCAGACCATTTCTTTGATAAGGTAGAAGGCAAAGTAGAGGACAAGCTAAGATTCGGTGAGATTACTTGGAAATTGCACTTTGGTGAAGCTATTCTAGGAATACTCTGAAGCTTCTTGGATAGATCAAACACGGAAGGGTCATATGATATGTTGAAGTAAACTACCAACTGTTCAATCCGTGGCATTTTCTCCAAAAAATGCATTATCTGCTCCATTTCCATCCCCTCATCATCGATGTCTACAGATAGAATGATCTTTAGCACCTTCACAGCAGAAGATGAAAGGCAAGAAGGATTCTTCAGAGGTTTACAAAGGCACATGTTGCCACATCCATCGGTACTTTTGTGGACAAGACCCTGTAGAAAAGCATTAAGGAACGTCTCAAAGTCAAAGTTGATTACCAACAAAAAGAATGAAAACAAAGGTAAGTTGTATAATGTTTTCATGTGAGTGAAAAACAGAGATGCTTTACTGGTTTTTGTTTTGTACCTTGAAAATAAGGGTTTCTAGAATTGGACAATTCGGTAGAAGAGCTGGCAATGAATCCCATCCACTTTCATCATTACTCTCAATCGTTAACTGAATCAGGTTGTTAAATACCGGTGTAGCTTCACAGCAGAAAGTACATACCTGAAACAACAACAACAACAAATAGACAAAGCAACTCACTTGTGATCACTAGCTGAAGCCATTATAACAACAATGCTATACTAAAAAGGCTGTAGAGAAAAGATGTGATTGACATACAAACCTCAAGTGTTTTGGCAGATAGATATAAGATCTGAACATTGCATAATCCCAAAAGAAAATTTGTTGCATTACCAACCATCTCCTTCTCCTCTTCATACTCTTCAGAGAAATAGCCATCTTCTTCAGAGAAGTCTGCATCTGCACTTTGATCTTCAGAGAGTCGAAGGCCGATATGAGCTTCAACAAGCGAACTGAAATTAACCTTAGGATACTCTCTCGCAATATTGTCAGAATATTCCAAGTACTCAAGGTTTGGAGTATCAAACCAGACGCTCATTGGATTCTCATCAAAGTCATCCAAGAAGATCGTTAGCCTCTTGAGGGTTGTGACAGAAACAGAGCAAAACTCCCAGTTTTCCCACCCCATATTCGTGAGAACCAACTCCTCAAGCACGGGACAGCCAGAGAGAAGCCTCGCAAACCCAACACCTTCTTCTTCAAACACAACGGAATCAATATCAAGAATCTTGAGCTTTGGAAGAAACACATCTTCAACATCAGCGCTGAAAGTGACATCATGTCCTTCTCCTAGTTTCAACCTAACCAGTGTCTTGCTAACAAAGATCTCATGAGGCAAGGGATACTCCGAGAGGCGTAGAGTAAGATCCGAAACACCGCGTCCCAAAGCATGTAATATCCAAACAGTGACATGAACTGGATCGGGATAATCAGTTAAGTGGAGAGAGAATCTTTTTAAAGGAGCAGTCCCTTGGAGATCCAATAACATATCAACAAACTCCATGAAACTTGGACTGTTGCCGTTGCTTTTAAAATCAAGATTTGTCACAGAGGCAAACAAAAAGCGCCACCTTTTAGAGAGAACCGATGTGGAAGCTGCTTCTTTTGTCGGGAGGAAAGACAAGATGTGGGAGATGAGAGGATCTGGCAGACCGCTGAACATATCTCTTGAGACAAAATCCATTGTTTTCTTTCGAACAGAACTCAAAACCTAAGCAATAACAAGAACAATATCATTAAACTACAAAACAGTTCCAAAGTCTTGTCTTTGTACATAATCTCGTAAGAAGAAGAAGCTTACTTGGACGCCACCAAAATCACCAGCTTTGTGGAGAGACGAACTTGAAACTGAAAAAGTAGGGTTTTTTCAATTGTCTATCGTTGAGAGATAGGAGCAATGTGGCGGGATGTGTGGCTTCCAATGTCAAACGATGTCGTATAAGTGGTGAGTGGTAGCACGCACCGCTAGGAACGACACCGTATGTGACCAATGTGATTAGAGTAGAACGCATACTATGAGTCATAGGGGTGGGCATAATAACCGATACCCGAACCCGACCCGAAGTAAGTGGTTCGGTTCGGGTTCGGTTAGTGCCAAATACCCGATCGGTTTTATTCCTATCCCTTTTCGGTTAACCGAACCCGATCGGTTATTATCCGATACCCGAACCTACCCGAACATAACCGAACTTAACCAAAACCTTACCATTTATGATTTATTCCCTTTCCCAAAATTGTGTCGTGCAATATACCAAGCATCATACAAATCGTTTAGTGTTCCCGAAAATTATGTTTCCTAAATTCTTC
Source organism: Brassica oleracea var. oleracea (assembly GCF_000695525.1). Classification (NCBI taxonomy): domain Eukaryota; kingdom Viridiplantae; phylum Streptophyta; class Magnoliopsida; order Brassicales; family Brassicaceae; genus Brassica; species Brassica oleracea. The sequence goes on along the minus strand of NC_027753.1, from coordinate 22,185,293 downwards.
TTAGGTGGTTAAGATTTAATCTCATAAATTAACAAATTGGAAACCTTAAATACTCATCTTTTTTTTTTTTTCTTACTCAGTGATGTCGAGAAACCGAACAAGTATTAATTGTCGATTTTTATTTCATTTTCTTTCATTTGTTTTGATTTTGCGTGTATGATGATTAGAAGTTTGATTATGTTTGTATGATGCGTAAAATTTCGTCGATTTTGTTTGATGTTTGGTTGTAAAGTTTATTAGATTTTGTTTGATGTTTGGTTGTAAAGTTTATTAGAGGAATGCAACGTGGTTTACTTGTTTATGTTCAGTAGAGGTTTTGTTTGATTTACTTGTTTATGCACAGTTTGATGTTTGTATAATGTTTCGGGAATGGTTTCAAGACAGGTCAGAATATGTTTTTCAAAAAAAAAAAATGTTTGAAGTTCGGATATCAGATATATCCGAAATATCCGAACCCGAAGTGAAAAAACCCGAACCCGACCCGAAATGTCAAAATACCCTAACGGGTTCTATACTCTTATACCGAAATACCCGAATATCCGAAATACCCGATCCGAACCCGAACGCCCACCCCTATGAGAAGCTGAGAAAGCAAGACACTGATGTGAGACATCAAGACACTGATGGAGAAAAACAAAGCTAAAAGCAGAAGTCTTTTTCAACAACAAACATAACAGAGAAGGTTCCTTGGAGTTCTACTAGACATTGTAGCAAACTTTACAAAAGCTTACGCGCATATCATCAAACATGAATAACAAGAAAGTACTTATGGAGCAGCTGAAAGAGACCAGACTAACACTAACAACCAAGGCTTTGCTAATCTTGTCTGAGATATGAAGCTGGATGATCTTCAAACCGGGAAGGTATTCTTAAAGAAGACGAGCCCACTTGTTGCTGAAGTAGAGTGCACGGTAGTTGAGAAGCTAATGTTATCAGAGACTACTTGGATCTTGCATCTGGTTGAGGCTACCTTCTCAAGCTGTTGAAATCCGTTTGATACTATTTCCAGATCACTGTCAAACGGAGTATCATAGTATATCACCACTTCTTCAAGATTCGGCATTGTTTCCACGAAGTGGTTGATCAGATCCGACTGCTTATCCATGTCATCCTTATAAGTAGTGATCTCTCCAAACTTCAACACCTTCAGCTTCTTCACAGGACTTGATGATAGCCAACTCGGAGTGCCTAACCAAGGTTTGCATACACACCTGTCCGCACCCTTGACAAAACATTCATTTGTATCTTTGAAACGGTATCCCTCATCAAAACATTGGTTTGTGTCTCCGTAATGGAGTCCCTGAAGTACAAATACAATCAAGGAAATTGTTATTCTTCAGAACTTAAAAGTGTGTTTGAAAACAAATGCAGTAAAAGGATTTGAGATGGTACTTGGAAAACAAGGGTTTCTAGATTTGGACAGTTCTTGAGTAGGTTCGGCAATGATTCCCAATCCACGTCTTGGTCAGTCTCAATGGTTAAATGAATCAGGTTGTTGAAGACTGGTATTTCTTTACAGCAGAAAGTAAGGACCTGAAACAACAACAAGTAACAAGAACATGGTTCACATGTTTAATTCTTACAACTTACAAAGAAACTAAGAACACATAGATGAGATTGGTATATGCTAACCTCAAGAGCCTGGGACGATAGGTAAAGGATCTTAACATGACTTATTCCCATGAGAAAATCTGTTGCACTTACGTCTTTCCTTAGCTTATAGCCGTAATGTCGGTTTACTAGATCTCTTCCGCGAAAGACCTGACCAGGTGTCATTCTAATGCCTACACTAGCTTCAACAAGCGAATCAAGATTCATTTTTGGATACTTGGCCGCAACAGTATCAGTTAATTCTAAGTAGACCAGACTTGGAGTGTCCAAAGACACACTCTCTGGATTCTCCTCATCGTACTCACAATAGATTATCAGTCTCTTGAGAGTTGGGTTTGAGACAGAGCAAGCGCCACAAAAGTCCCACGTCATTTTAACCATAACCAACTCCTCAAGAACGTGACAACCAGAAACTAGCTTCCCAAACGCAGCACCACTCTCGTCAGCGAAAGAAACGTCATTCATATGCAAAGTCTTGAGCTTTGGAAGTGAAACTTCTCTGACATCAATGATGAACTCATCTGTACCAGCTAGTTTAAGCTTAACCAACGTCTTGCTCATCAAAACCTGTGGAGGCAAAGGATACTCGTGTTCCGAAGAGATGTACAGATCAAGATCAACTACACCACGCTCCAATGCTTTGAGTACCCAACGGTTGACGCGAGATGTAACACAAGCAATTTTACACCTTAGAGAGAATTTGTTCAACGGAGCGTTCCCTTGCAAGGCCATGACTCTTTCCACAAAAAGCTTGAAGCTTTTACGCAAATGGCGCCTTCTCTTTCTACCCATTTTAGGACGGTCGTAGATGGTGTTGTCAAGATCGAGATTTGTTACGAAAGCGAGAAGATGTCTCCACCTTTTCGAGAGGACTGAGGTCAAAGCTGCATCTTTTGTGGAGAGGAAGGATAAGATGTGGCAGATGATTGCGTCTGGTAGGCTGCTGATCAAGTCTTTGGAGCCAGTATCCATCTTTTTCGAGTTCATTGGAGACGAGTCAGAGAGTTGTGACCTGTGGATGAAGAAACGAGGCTTGTGTAAGTAATTAGACAAAACACACAGCAGTGGTTTGTGTTGTGCTCAAATGCAGAATCTGAGAACTGAGAATCAATAAACATTGAGCTTGAAGCTGGGAACTTACAGAGGTTTGAATGCTTGAAGGGGGAAAGGAAACTAGGGTTTATGCCATTGTCGCGGAGAGTGAAGTTGTGCTCCGTGTTGAGTCCCGACGCTGTTCGGTCGTAGATGAGTTCATTAGATCTTTTCTAACTGGGCTTTGATATGTTGTAAATTGTTGGCCTGAGCTTATGTCTTTCATCTTTGTATTGGGCCACAGTTCTGATCCCTTTGTTGTCTTAGCAAAAATGAAAGATTTTTTAGTTCTTATGTATTACTGGCCAAAACCCGCACTACGCCGCGGAATATTATAACATTAGTGTAAGATTTTCATGCTTAAACGGAACTGACTTCGAATTAAACTGTTACTTTTTTCCCAATAAAAATGAAAACAACACAGTTCGAATCATCAGACTTAGAAGCAAGATGGCTTGTCCCAACTTGCTAAGTAATTGCAACTTTCTCTCTATCTCTAGAAAGCTTCTTTCCAAACATAATATAATACTTCTTCCGTTTCCGAAAGAAAGATTTTCTAGAGTATTCACATATATTAAGAATATAATAAATATTTACAATTGAATTTATTATTTATTTTACTATACATTTTTCAATAAATATCAACCAATAGTGTTCAACCAATTCAAATATTTTCTATTAATATTTCTTAAAAGTATACAATTTTTCAACATTAACTACTAAAAGTACCTTAAAATTTTAGAAAATCTATCATTTTGGAACAAAAAATAAATCTAAAAAATCCTACTTTCAGAAACAGAAGGAAATAGAAGGAGTGTGTGTTTTATCCCCTTCGTCTACTTGGCTTTAACTGTCATTTGATAATATAAACTACATCTTCGAAAAACTCCTAGCATTAGTGTTTCAAATGCACTTGGCAGAAGATTTATCGGCACTTCTTCTATCATCCTCCTACCCTGAAGTTGGTGTTTCTGCTGTAAACATAAGTGTCTCTTCCTTAAACGATATAGAAAATTTATAAATTCTAAAATGTAAAAACATTAACATATTTTATAAATATTAATGCACTTGTTTTGACTATTCGTACACCATCTTGTACCAGCAAGCACATATGGTCATCACACAAATATCCCTAGCCAAATCATCATTCTGATTTCTGATCTTTTAGAATAAATACACATATTTTTTTTTGCAAATTTGCATCATCTTGAAATGCATCAGTTTTGGTTAGTCTATTAATAATAACACTGTATATATGACCAAACACTAAAGTTTCACAATGCACTTTAAAAAAAAAAAACATAAACTGAAATAGTGAAAAGTCTAACTACTTTACTCAGAGACCTAAAATATATTTTTTTTGTAATCCTCAGAGACCTAACATTTTCGCCATATTCATTTCAAACATCCCCTATATATTAATTGAAGATCTTTTAAAAAGTTATAACCTGAATTTTGTAAAAATTAAAAAAAATTCATCTTATGCGGCAGTTGTGTATGCCTTCTAAATCCTATTTCAAAGAATTCTAGAGCATTTTATCTAAACTATAGTCTAAAAATTATACTCTCTAGCAAAATAATATTTTGCAGACTATAGTTGGTCGCATATATCAAATCTTCATTGTTTCGCAGACTTTCCTTAAATAAAACCTACGAAATTACCTAATGTGATTAAAATATATATATAGCAATTAATGATTTTAAACAATAAAGATTTGATAACAATTTGTATACTTTTTATCATTTTTGTTTATTTCCTTATTATTAAAATAAATTAAATAATTACATTAATCATATAATAAAAATTTTGATTTTTTTTATATGTTGTATTTTGAATTTTTCAAAATGAGTATAAATTACTAAAACTATTAAAAGTCTCACATAAACTTTTATGATCAAAGTTTAAATTTTTTTCTATATTAAGATACAATGATTTTTTTTTTGCCATCAACAAACAGACTCATATAGACTCTGCGAACCAATCCGGTAACTCCGCATCCATGTGAACGACGAAAGACGATTATTTTCTGGCACATATGAAGACCATATGAAGAAATATTTTTATTTTAATAGGTTTTTATGTTAATATATATATATTGTATCGTTTAGATTAAACTATACATCGCATGAAAATGTATACTTATATTTTGATATTTTCATTGAACATATATTGAAAAGTTAATATTTTAATTTTGAAATCTTCATTTTTTTTAAATGATTATAAAGTATTGAAATTATCCCACATTAAAAACAAATTTGTTGGTGTAAACTTTTGTTACACAAATATGCAAATAATCATAAAATCATATGAGTAGAAACTTTATTTAATAAATATCCATATTAAAAGTGTACTATACATATATGTTAATATCATTTAAATTTAATTATATATCATATATAATATATAAGATTGATTGTTTTGATTTATTACCCTAAAATGATTGCGAATAAACAAGAGTGATAGTTTGATTTATATGTACACGCCAATTTATTATATAATAGTAATTATTTTTTTAGTTATTTAGTATATATACTTATTATTTTATTATTTCATAATATGCAGAAAAAAATAAAATATATATAAAATATTTATTCTGCAAAAGGTGCAGATCTTAGCCTAAATATGTATCTCTTTAGTTATTTTAAATCATAAGCATTTTCTAAATCTCAGGTCAAAACAAACAAACGAAATGAGAATAAACTTCAAAATCAATATTTATATCGAACAATAACCAAAATGAAAAAGAGAAAAATATTGAAGATAGATAGGATTAGCACGTGAACGTAAACTTCTCATAACCATAATTAATTTTTAAATTACTAAATCATGATATAATACCGAGCTGGCATAGTTTCATTGTAATCAAATAGACCCGAGATTTTTCGACATAAACGTTAGGTTCTTATGCGGTAAGTGATTTTTTAACCTATTTAAAAAAAAAAAAAAATAGGATCAGCTCATCAGTAAACAAATTATGTAATTAACAAAAAATTAAAAAAATGTTTAAATACCAAAATATTAATTCAATCAAGAATATAAATTTATTTTTCCGTATAATATTTTAAATAAATTTATCAAGCGCAATGCGCTGGTCTTCTCCTTGTCGGACAATAAAAAGAAAGCAGAGCTCGAAATGTAATTAGTCTTTGGATAAGAGAATGCTTCGATACCTCCTTAACATCTAATCACATGTGTCACTGCATCTTTTCTCTGCAGATTCTACAGAAAAATAAAGTTTCCTTCTCATGGACATAGGTCCCGACCACTTGTTGGAACAATCTAACATAAACCTTCAGCTTCTTAATAGTATATGTTATTTGCCCAATCGTACCCTGTCGCCAAGGAAACAATAGTATAAAGAAAAAAGAACATTTTTAAGTTAAACGGCAAGACAGTTTCTTTGAAATCATCTGTAATAAAATCTTCCACAAGTTGTGGCCATCATCATCCCAATCTTACTGCTCGATGAAGATAATTTGAATGTATTGTGCGTTGCTCTCTGTTTTTATTTCTTTCTTCCCGTAGGGGTATACATTTTTCACCATGATGGATTCACTTCATTTTAATCACCTATTTTACAGTAATTTAAATCTTTGCAAAAAAAGCTTGGTCATCTTCGTCTTAAACTGAGTTATTCATCTTGATTTTCTTTGACCTTCACTCGAGTCAATCATCAGCTCATTTTTCTTCATTATACTCCCGTAATATCCATTAGTCTTCTTCTCCAGCTACTCTGACCAAGTACCCAGCACCATCGTTTTATATATTAATCTCTTGTCTAACTCCAGAAACATGCATCAAACAATTTTCTCTCTGATATCACTCCTCCTTTATATTCTTAAGTCCTTCGAGGTCCCAGACATCTTAACAAATGGTTCCATGTTATTATTTGTTGTTTCCTATTTGTTCCATTTATTTCATGTTTCTTAAAATACCAAAAGAGCATGGGTTATGTATTTTAAGCCTCGTGTTAATTAAACATACTCGTGTTGGTAAATAGACTGTCATTTTGTTACGGTTTACACGTGCATACAGTACCTAAGAACAATACCTAAGAACGGTTCAACAACATAAAAAAAATCATACACTTACCTAAATATCAGTAAATCATTAATAAACTCATAATCACCAAAACAATCAAACACACAAAAGAAACCTAAAAATATTACTTACATACTAAAGAAAAAGACGCAAGAAAATCATCACAACTTTGATCTCTTACACCTGAATGTTTTGAAATATTGACATTCATGTGTATGTAGACCTATGAATGTAAATGAATAAAATATATTAATATACGAACAATTTAAAAAAGACATCACTAACCTTATTGTAAAATTGGATCATGATATTTGCAAAAAAGCATGTGAGCCGATTGCTATATCAGGTTGCCGTGCTCACATCATAATCTTCTTTGTTTTGTATGATGGGATGGTTTGGTGGGAAGGCAGAGTGATGAATGTTCTTGTGTAGCCGTTTTGTTCCTTTATCTACAATCTTCATCAAAACAAAAGCTTGGTAGGAGAGAAGGAGAAGCAAGCACTACTCTTTATAACCTGTGAAAGTAACTGGAAAATTAGAGAACTTCAGGTATGAGGAGACTTAAAGCGATGACAGTACTATAAAAATAAAGATGGCCTTATGTAAAAGCCATCAAAAACTAATAAAAAGTTTAAAAGAACGTGGAAGGTCGTTGTTTGGCCTGATAGTAAGGAAAAATTCAATGAACCCAAGTCAAATACACAAATGTAAATGTTTGTCTCTCTAAAATCGATATTGACTGGTCTTAAATTCTCGAGGAATTCATGTGAATTGTATTTCATTGGTTTATATACTATTTTATTGAACAACAGATCTATATACATTGTTTACAACGAATAGAATACATTAAAGAATTGATCAAAAAAAATTTAGTGTACGTCAAACCAATATACTACAAGAAAACGTGCCCATAACAACGAATATTTACGACGAAAATATTTCATCGTAAATTTACATGGTGTTTACAACGCAATTACGAGGAATCCAACTTTCGTCGTAAAAGCCATGTAAATTTACGACGAACAGATTTCGTTGTAAACTCCATGTAAATTTACGACGAATGTACGTGGAATGAGAAATACGTCGTAATCATTACATCGACATTA
>NC_027753.1:22162990-22172514 GCF_000695525.1 Brassica oleracea var. oleracea | reverse complement strand
GAGGGTTTTACATCGAAATGTTTACGAGTGATTTACAACGAAAGTATTTACGTGTGCTTTACATCGAAATAATTACGTGGGCTTTAAGACGAACACTTACGTGGCGTTTACGACGAATCCTTTCCCTGTGCTTTACGAGGAATATATTTCGTCGTAAACGTAACGAGTCGTTTACGACGAAACCTCCGTTACGACGGACGTTTAACAACGAAACGTCTTTCGATGTTAATTCGTCGTAACACCCTGTTTACGACGAATTTACAACGACTACTGCCCTAGTAAAAAATATGTTTTATTGTAGTGATACTATTTCATTCTAATCATATGTTTGGCAAATAACAACTACCCAACAATGAGAACCTATTGAGAAACAATATTATTGCCTAAAAACAAATTTGCAGAGAAGCATCAACATAACGATGGCGTCAAACCAATACAAATCCAAACAATAAGATTAATTAGCAGCAAACAGAACCATCATATTCATATTGAGAGAGACATGAAATGAGTAACAATATTAGGTTTGTTGGTTTCTGGCATAGGCTTCTTTCGCCGGAAAGGGTTGTTAACAGAGAAGAGACTTGCAAAGCCGGAACTTTCGCCGGCCTCAGCCACCTCACCGGAGAAGAGAGTGGTGAAGATCGCTGATTGGGTCTGAAGTTCTTCAGCATTTGTCTTCTTTGTTGTCTTCTTCCCCATCCTCGTTCGATTTCAAAGCGAAAGAGGAAGAGAGAGAGAGCGAAGAACTCATCTGATTGTTAATATTTCCGATCGCAAATCTTGGACAAGTGAATGTACAAACGAAGAAGAAAAGGTAAAGCACGAGACAAAAGTGAAGTGGAAAGATAAAATGTTTCTATTGCTTTTCACAGTTTTTTCGTTAATTGACGTGGCAGTCTCACAAGCATTTTAAAATCTGACGTGTGATGTTTGGAGAGAACATTATGTTTTTATTGTGTTGATTCTTTTCCACTTGTAAAATTACAATCCTTTCATCTTGATCATTATTCATCAAGAATGAAAGTTCCAATCATATATTTCTTGTGGAAAACATTGATGTTTCTTTGGATGTTAACATTTCTCTTCTTTTTTTTTTGCCATCAAATAACGAGAATAATTTAAAAAGTTAAAAACTACTTAAACCGGTCTATATTATGTCGAAAATAAAACATTGATAATAGGAAACTCTCAATATTACATGTTAGATTCAGTATCCATTTCTTTTCACAATTTTCCCATGAATATTACATCTTCCAAATTATTTTCATGAATATTCTAATGATTAGGTTGACACAAGATAGGAACTTAAACAAACAAACCATAAAGTGAATGATTATTGTCTCGGTCAAATAGGTAAAAGCCTTAAATCATCTCCGGATCTCTTTATCTCTCCCTCGTTTTCTTCACTTAATTTAGCGACCAAAGTACATATGGTTAGTTTAGTTTGAGAAGCATTTATTTAAATGTATTAGTTCGACTTTGACATCTTAAAAATATATCAAACTTCCTGAGGACTTTCCAGACGTAGATAATCATACATAACACCTGTAAACGATCCCCATCTCCGATCTTGAGTGAGAAAAATCGTATTATTACCAACCCTAAGTAAGTTTCCACCAACATTGATATCATACAAGTTGTATAACCCATGAATCCCATGTCTAGCGATCGCGTTATCTTGACCTATTAGCCCAATCATGAAAATAGGTTTGGACGTAGGTACGTTGATCCGAACAGATAAATTTGCAGTCGTGACTGCAGCCAAAGCCATTCGAAACGTGTAGTTCCCAGTTTTAATCACTGCTTTCAATCTAAACACAATTTGCCATGTCGTTGCTTGATATGTCCCATTTCCAGCATTTCTACAAACAGATAGATATATATATAGTGTATCATTATATTTAAAAATAAATTATACACACATCATTTTGAACTATATAGTGTATCAGTATTATTTACCTGGTCACATGTGCATAGAACCAGTCTTTTTTATAATCACTTACTCCAACAATATAAACAAGATCATTTCGAGGATACAAAGCAGTGTACCGATCCCATAGACCATATTGTCTAAATCTATTATATATAAAAATAAACCACACCATTTAATATCTCAACAAGATACACTTTAAATAATGTTCAGTTAGTGCTTAATTATATTTACCGGTCTTGAGGTTGATAAGAGTTATTAAGATAGAGTTTGGTCGAAAGGGTTGGGTCCGGATCTGGGATATAGAATTCTGCAGCAGTCCGGTCTGGTTTTCCGATTTCCCACAGTGTAGCGCCGATTCTGGGCGGCTCATACAGTATGGCTCCTACGTCTATCTCCCTGCCTACACCGAACCTCAAATGATGTTGTAAAAAACTACACCAGAAGATACCGATTACAGAAAATGTATGGACCTAATGGATATGCATGCTTCTCTGGTTGGATGTAAATGGATCATTGAACATATAGTTCATTTTATATATTGTACTATATATTGAATTACCTGGTGTGATGGTAATGTCACGCTCGTATTTATAGTCACCAATATGTCCAGAAACCCATGCATATAGATTATAACTCCCTGGTCTCACATTCGTTATTGTGAATATCCCCATTCTGTCAGCTGTTGTCCAAAATTGATATCCCTTTGTCCACCAAATTTTTTAAAGTTACTATTAAGCCCTTCGTTTAATTTGTTTGAGAGGTCTTAGTCTGACGATTATCTCTTTGTGAAAATATTCGTTATGAAAAATATAATTCTGTTATCGAGAAGTGAGTACATATCGAAACTAATGTTATAGCATGTCGCTACCATGGCAGTAATATAGTAAAAATTCCAAAATAATACCTTGTTTTCGGTTTGCCATGAACCAGCTTTACCGGGCATTGCTAAACCCACAAAAGCAAATTTCCCAAATAACTTCGACTTGCTTATGTATCTACAAAATTCATAAGCAGAAATTCAACATTTAATTTTGTCTTTATACTCCATATAATCATGCATAATAATGACATATATATATGTTGATACAAGAAAGTATATGTTATAGAAATGTAACCATAAATTTAAGAATTATATTAATGTTCGCAGATTGTGTACGTCCACTTAGTAACTTAGACTTGCTTATGTATCTACAAAATTCAGAAACACAAATTTTAACATAGATGATGATGATGCAGTGACCATATGTCATAACATAGTACAATATATATTTATTTTATCAAGTATTTTGAAGATAAGTAAGACATACTATAAAAAAGAATATAAAAGAAAAATATGCATCTATCTACCTGTCCATTACAAAGAATTGACCTTTGACCGTCCCTCTTTGTTGATGAAGAGGGTAATCTACTGACTTCACGAAATCATATGGCCAACTATGAACCTCCGCAACCATCTACATTTAACAATTTCCAACATTATTATGCATAAACAATTATCACAGTTATTAGAACTGAACTGAATAGACCTGTCGTTTAGCATCGGTCCAGAGACGATTAGGAGAGGAGGCAGAGTTGAGATAAACAAAGACAGGACCATACACCTTCTTCCACGGCTCCATGCTTGTATAAGTTGTGTTCATATCTTTCCCCGCGTAATGTAAACTTGTAAACATCTAAAAGGAAACCCTGTATTCTTAAAACCAAATAAGAGAACTGAGGTTTATTTAAGAGGTAATGTACTCACGGAGAGTGTGGTGGGTCCAACATGAGAAGTTAGTTCTTGTTTGGGGGGCCCACAGACACGAAACTCATCGCTGGGAGTAATCATCCAGAAGCCGACACGTTGGTCGGACGAGATCCAGCCATGTACTTTGTTGTCTTTGTTTTCCATCGAGTACATATACTTATCGTCAACCTGCGTCGCAATCAATCACTACGTTGTAATTATTTGCATGCTTTTAGAATTGCATTGTTATGTATAACCAGATTAAAACTACTCACGATTCATTTAAAATTTATGTTTTTTTTGGTAAAATTTAAAAATTATGTTTTTTTGGTAAAATTTAAAATTTATGTTATTAGTGATATCAGAATGAATAGATGTGAAAAACAGATGAATAAATGTCATACAATAAACGACACGAATATTTAAAAGTGGTTTACTAAACTGGCTATGTTTACAAAAAAAGGCGGAGAAATTACAACAAATATCAAATTCATAATATTATTTTTCATGTTTAAACTAATCACTTTTACCATCATTTTTAACGAATGGTGAAAGACAATTATATTCATAGAGTTAACTAATCTAGACTTATGGTTTACTGTTGAGAGAGGTAGGGTAGGGTTTTTGGAATGTGAAATTTAGAATTTTAATATATATAAATAAATATTTTAAAATATAAAAATAAATAAAAAATTTGGACTTGTTTTTATACCTGCCCTTTAAATATACGATTTTGGGGATTTATCAAACGAACAGCTTCTTTATAAGCTAATGGATTAGCACGCTTATTAGTAATATCTCGATCGATTTCAGAAGGCATAATTTTTTGCCGTTGATCAGATATAGCCATAAAATCAAATCTGAAAAATTGTTTCATAAAACAGTATATTATTATTATGCCCTCAGTAAAAACAGTATATTATTGCCAAATCAAAACAATTCGACCATTAATCATTGTAGAACAATATTAATTAATCAAAAGATAATTTACTCAGATATACTTTGTGTTAAGCTTGAAGACGATCCTGGTTTGGTCCATGTCCACAGTTGGCCAGCCTTTTAACTTCTCTAACACAGCGTACATGTATATTCCAGATACCCCTCTTCGAATTATATATCTTTAAAGATAGTTATTTTAATTATAAATGAAAGTCGTCGGAAATATTTCTCAAAATTACAAAATTAATATATATATATATACTTATTATACATGCAGATTAACGTACCGTTTGTCTACATTTAACGGGACCAGTGAGCCACGTTGAGAAATCTTCCAAGCTCGTGAAAATGAAATCTCAACATGCTCACTTGTTTGATTTATGACGTTGAATTTTACTCCTTCTAAACTGTTAAAATATGATATCAATATAAAATAAAGTATACGTAATATGGGGCATGTGATAATGAAAGATATATATTAACAAAAAGATATGAAGAGATATTCGACAACTCACAGATCGATAAGTTGTTCTTGTCCTGGTTCATACCACATTACGTCCCAATACCTGCATATATTGATACTTATTTATCGTTTGAAACATTTTTAACTAACACTAAATAACATAGGTAAATTAATTAAGGCTTCGCGTACCCACGATTTTTAATTTTGTTGTTCAACACATTGTCAAAGCCCTTGTACTTGATTCCAGTTATTAAACCTTGTGGACTTGAGAAGGTAACTTGGATGATACCGTTATCAACGACCACCTTAAATATCAAACAAAATAACTAAACATCAAAATCTCATAACACGGCAATTTTTTTTTAACAGCAGCAATATTTTGAATTGAGACATTCTAGTATATGAAAAAAAATATTATAATAGCATAAAAAACCAATGATTCAGATATAGAAACTTCGTACTTGATTAGGACCAACTTTTTTAAGCGTAAGTCGGCCAGATGCGAGCTTCTGTTCCGGCTTTGCGATGCCTAACTTGTTTCTGTAGTAAGAAGAAATATAATGTGCGTGTATATATATAATCCAAAATGTTCACTTGAATCTAAATATATGTAGATTCAAGTTCAACCGTGGATTAGAAACGAATCGAAAGAAAAAATATGTTTCTTAACATTTGCCTCTTGAGAGAGAAACAAAATGAAACATAAAATATTACGAGATGCAACAGAACTATAATCTATTGTCCAAAAAATGAGTTTCGATATAATTTTGTACCATCTGATATTGTAAAAGCATAGAAGTTAAGAGAGCATACCTTGACGTTCTGAAAACACCTGGAAGAACGAAAATTAGAACGTAAAAAAACGTGAGTTATTATGAATCTGAAAAAGACTAAATGAGAAACATATATTAGGCTAACATATATTGAGTCTATGCCAGAAAAAGCTCGCACACAACACTCAAAGCGATGGTATTTTAGGAATTGGCTTCAAACTGAACGTTGAAGTGACCAGTAGTATTCTGATAATTTTTGTTTTGTTTTTATTTTATTTTATTGTTATTGAACTTGTTATTTGATAGATAAATTTAAAATCTTTTGTTATTAAAAATATTTCAAACAGTAAATTTCAAAATACTTATAATCATTCACAGTCTTATAAAAGGATTAGAGTGATTTAACAGAAATCATAATTAATTTCAGTTCATATAAAATCATCTAAAATCAGTCAATTCAGATTGCAGATTGAATATATCCCATGTTTGGACATCGAAAATTCATCAGTATAATAAATGTACAGACAGAATAGTTCCAAACCTTATAAATTAATAACTGTGCACAACAAAAACTAAATATAAAGATAGCAATCAACAAATGTAATACCTATTATTGCAATGAGAACAGCGAAGAGAATTATAAGAGTGAATGCGAGAGCTATTAGTTTCTTTGCCATCTCTCTCTCTCTGTTATATCTCTCGTTAGTGTCTCTTATTGTGCTTGTTCTTGAGGACTTGATCTCACCATAAGGCCGGGATGGTGGTATCTATAGTAGTTTATCACTCTAGACGGAAGACTAGCCGCATTAACATCCGTTGATACAGCTAATACATCATTTAAAACACACTGATCTGAATTATTACTCTCATCTTATAGGGCATGTTTGTGTTATAAGCAATATTTTAAACTAATCGGACAGCAAACAGAAAATTACTTAGTTCTTTATTAAACAGGAGCAAACTTAAGCGCTAGCCAGCATTTAGTTTACTTATAAGAGTGAAGGCGAGAGCTATTAGTTTCTTTGCCATCTCTCTCTGTGTTATATCTCTCGTTAGTGTCTCTTATTGTGCTTGTTCTTGAGGACTTGATCTCACCATAAGGCCGGGATGGTGGTATCTATAGTAGTTTATCACTCTAGACGGAAGACTAGCCGCATTAACATCCGTTGATACAGCTAATACATCATTTAAAACACACTGATCTGAATTATTACTCTCATCTTATAGGGCATGTTTGTGTTATAAGCAATATTTTAAACTAATCGGACAGCAAACAGAAAATTATTTAGTTCTTTATTAAACAGGAGCAAACTTAAGCGCTAGCCAGCATTTAGTTTACTTACCAGAACTATATATTGCAATTTTGTATCATAAAACAGGAGCAAACCTAAGAATCAATGATAATACATGCTCACACATATTAAGGGAGCAAAATCGAACCACTGACGGGTCTAGCCAAGATAGCTTGTGTTTTTGATAAAGTTTTTGTTTTATATTAATTCTCAGACCACTTCTAAGTTCTAACTGAAACTGAGTAATAGAATAACTTTTTAATGTTAAAAAAAAAAACACAAAATAAGAGTTCTTAAATTCTTCGGAGGTCTGAGTTCAGTTGGCTATTTTTTTTTTAAAAGTCAGCTTAATCTTTTATAATTTTCAAGTAATGGTATTTGGTAGGGGTGTGCATTCGGATATCCATTTGGGTTCGGTTCGGGTCTATTCGAGTTTCGAATTTTCGGGATCAAAAATTTCAGCCCCATTCGGATATTTCTAAATTTCGGTCCAGATTTCAGTTTGGATCTTTGCGAGTTTGGTTCGGGTTCGGATAACACATTTAAATTATTTAAAATTCATTATATACTGTAAATTTCTCAAATCTTACAAAATATAATATATTACATATAAATTTGAATAATATATGTAAAAATACATAAACTTAACATATAAATTAGTTTGGTTCGAATATTTGGATAAAGAATCAATAGATTGTTTAAGTATTTTTGGTGTTTTGAGTATATTTTAACTATTTTAGACATTTACTTTTGATTATTTGTATATATTTTCAAATATTTTGGATAACTTAAAAGTGTCTTATATATTTTGGATTTTTTAATATACATTACATCTAAAAATAATTAATATATTTAGGTATATAAATCTATTTCGGATATATTCGAATACCCAAAATACTTCGATTCGGGTTGGGTTCGGTTTCGGTTTTATAAATACACAAATACTTCATGAATATTTAGTGAATTTTGGTTCGGATTTGGTATCGTTCGGATATTTAGTGAATTTTGGTTCGGATTTGGTACTACTTTTTCGGATCGGATTCGGTTTAGTTTTTAGGATCCTGTTTTTTTGTCCAGTCGTATTTGGGAAGTAATACAGTATGTATTGAACTTAGACAATATTCCGAGAGTTGACAAAAGATGTTAAATATTTTGGTTCGGATATTAAAATACACTAAAATTCATGAATAGTGCGCAGCCTGGAAATTATTAATAACCGAACCGTATACAAGTATTTTATATTTTAAAGTTTTGAGATATAAAACAAAACATAATTTAAGTTACTGAAGTGTTCTGTACATTCTGTTTCCGGATCAGATAATGGATTTTAGTTAGTCATCCAAATTGTAATTTAAGATTATTAGCTCCAGGTAAGCAATTTTATAAAAGAAGATTATGATATTTATCGACAGCATTTTTTGGGTTGGTATAAATTCTTCTTAATCATGGTTGACTCATCTTCATACTTTAATTATTAGAACTAAGTTTATTTTTTGTTTAGGTGAAAGTATGGAATAAAGGGTGTAGTCGAGCAGTATCGAAGTTGTTTTTAATTAGGCAGGTGATTTAATGAGATGTTTTTGAACCATTTAAAGTTTTTACAAGATTAAAGAGATTAGTGACTCATGTTACTGTAGATGTCCTAACGTCGATTACGGTGTCAGAATTAAATAAATAGGTACAATAATAGTAAACATGCATATCAACCTTTATCGCATCTATATTATCAAAAGAGAAGTATCTATTTGAAAATGTTATTACTTCATTAATTAAATTTCCATTTTTTTGCTTGTTTTTTTTAGTTGTATTTATGAAATATACTAAAACGAATAAAACTGCCTAATTTATTATTTGTCTTTTCAGTTACATTAATTAAATATGCTTAAATGAATTTAAACTTCATATTTTATTGTTTGTTTTTTCAGTTACCTTAATGAAATATCCTTAAATAAATTTGGACATAAAATCATTTAATCAACCAAAAAAACTCATGAGTTATCCGTACGTGCAATAATTTTAATAATGGAGATTTTTAAAAACGTGCATCATTAAAATGTTACCTAAAACATGCAGCACTAATATATAACATGCATCAATAAAACTAGAATTTGACTCACACAATTGTACGGATATTATTTCCAGTTGATTAAATTTAAAAATAATTATTTATTCAAAAAATATTTAAGAATGACTATGTTTTTAAAAATTATATGGTATTATTTGCTCATAACTCATTTGTCATTTGATAAATTGTTAGAAAAAAAATTTTAGCATAATATAACTCAGTTGTCATTTGCTAAATTTATGGTTTTTATTTATATTTTTTATTATTTAATTATAATATTTTCATTTTATATTTGAAAGATAAATGAATTTTCTTTCAAACAATATTTTTGTA
>NC_027753.1:22121839-22162890 GCF_000695525.1 Brassica oleracea var. oleracea | reverse complement strand
AAAGATATTAAAAATATTCTAATTAAAATATGTAAAATTTAATATAGTTTTAAAGAAATGGTCAAAATAAAAAAAAATTACACATAAAATAATCATGATTTTAGTTAACTGGGCGGATCATTATTTATATGATATTGCACACGAAAGAAAAAATTTTGTTTTTAAAATTATCTAATTAACTCTATACTCATTTTTTTTATTTTTTATATGATATCACACATTCGTAAAAAAATAGATAGTTTAAGATGCAAAAAAAAATATTTATTTAATGAATATAATATGAACGAATATTACAAATACATCATTTAATAAAATAAATAATTAAAAACTGAAAATTTATATCCGCGCTCAGGGTCTAGTCACTATTATATAAGAAAACATGAATACAGTTTTTTTTTTAAACATGATAAAGAGTTAGCATAGTTGGTAAGACTTTTTGAATTTTTAATATGAGTAAAAATTATATCTTTTAATTTATGTTGGAAGAAGATCAATTTTCAAATAAGAGTTGGTTTTTTTGGTGTAAATGTTAAGAATAAGAGTTAATTTAACATGGTATAAATCTCAATTTTTAGGAATGATTAGACCCAAAAAAAAATTCAAGGAATGATACGAATTTACGGACTAAAACTGTCTAGTCATTAGAGAAACAAGCTATAGCCACATTGACTTACTTTACCCACGGCTCATGAATCAGATATTAATTCACTAAGATTAATGTATTTTGATGTAATAATTTAACAGTAGAGTCGTCCCTGTGCTCAATAATTAAGCAACTCATCACTGTCCCCTTAAAAATCAAGTGGTAGGTAGTGGACTTTGATGAAGATTTGCTGTATTGTTTTATTGGTCTTGGTTTGTGATTAAATCATGGTTGTAATCACAAAACTTCCTAATCTTTATCCTATCATTTGAAAGAAAATTGGTCCCCCTGAAAAACCGTAAAAATTTGGTGGTGGTCTTAAACCGTCGCTTAGTCTGCTTGTCCTCTAGATATTTAGGGCGAAACATAACACTGCACTTTGGTGAAGCTACTCTAGTAAGCATTTGAAGCTGGGTTGACACTTTCACATCTTGTTCAAAAGGTGAATCATTGCACACAAAAAAAGAGAGAGTTAATTCAGGATTTAGCATTGTCTCTAAAAAGTGCTTGATGTGCTCTACACGGTTCTCGATGTTGTCATCATTGATATATATATCTTTAGCATCTTCACACGACTTGAACATGACAGGCAACTAGGAACGTCTTTCTACTCGCAAGATCTGCATAAACACACGTCTCCACATCTGTTCATAGCTTTGTGGTTGAGTCCCTGAAGCAGAAGAGGAAATGTTTTATATATAGGCTTAACAATTGTGTCTTCGCTATAAGATACTTTGAAGGATTTGTTTCATACGAGAGTTTCTAGATTTGGACAACTTTTCAGCAGCCCTGGTACTGATTCCCATTCAAGTTCTTGTTTTCTCTGCAGTATTTGGTACCTTTTTCCGATGTGAATGTTCTATAAGTTATATCGCAACTTGATTATATACACATCTCACTCGCAGGGAGAGAGAGAGAGAGAGGGAGGATGACAAATAGATTCGATTCATAGTACAACAACAAATCTGCTATGGCTAAAGGTTTAACATCCTAACAGCCAGACTCCGAGTTTAAGAAGAACCAAAGATCACAAAGTTCGAGAGAGGCAAAAAGGCTTCTCTATCATCAAAAATATATTTGGCTTCCTTAGATTAGATTGCATCATCAGTTACTCGCCCGATGTTTGAAACAGCCCTTCTGTTTTGTTTCTCCACAACCACGAAGAAACTCATGTGCCATCAGGTTTCCTTTTAATGAGTCTTCTCAGGTTTTGTAGCGTGGCTCTGTGAGTGACCAGGCCGTTTGCTAGACTCAGCTGATTCCTCTGTGGCCTCGACTATCTCCATACTCGCTGTTCTACTCTTTCTATTCCTCCGCTCCTGCAAAGATTTCGTTGGTATTGGACAACCATCAAATAATCACACTAATAAAGTATCAATGTTTCCCATCTAATACATACCTCACGAAAAGGGTTGTCATCTGATTCAAGCATCCGCACAACCTGGCTCATCTTGGGTCGTTTCTCTGACTCGGGATCTACACATCTCAGTGCAACAAGAAGTCCACGTTTCAGTGCACGTGTAGCCGGTTTAGGCTCAATCCTCTGATCAACAACTTCTTCAGCTCTTCCTGTACCAACCATCATCTTTAGCCATTCAACAAGATTCACCTAGCCAACGAGAACATATATATGTTTCAGCACCTAGTCAAGATTCCAAAAAAATGATTTTTTTTTATTAGTCTACCTCATTAACAGGACGTTCATAGTCAACTGGATCTCTTCCAGTTATAGCTTCCAGAAGCAGGACACCAAAGCTATAGACATCACTCTTCTCGTTTAACAGACCTGTGTTAGCATATTCAGGTGCTACATACCTGAACAACATACACATGACCTTTCATAACGCGAAGACAACAAACCATTCAATGCCAAAGAAGGGTAAGGATTGTAAGGCTTACCCAAATGTGCCCATCACTCTGGTATTGATGTGACTCTCACCCGAGTCTAAGAGCTTGGCTAACCCAAAATCTGAAAGCTTTGCATTGAAGTCATTATCAATCAGGATATTGCTTGCTTTTATGTCTCTGTGGATTACTTTCGGTTCTATTGCTTCATGCAAATATGCAAGCCTGTGGATTGTAACATTAGAGCAAATGTCAAAATTTTATTTAAATATCAACTCAAAGGTCCTACAATAATCAATATTTTTAACAACTTACGCTTGTGCAGTACCGATAAGGATCTTCATGCGTGCCTCCCAAGTGAGAGTGCTATGTTTCCCCATGTCTCCATGTAGCCATTGTTCTAAGTTACCACTATTCACATACTCATAAACAAGCATCCTGCATTACACCCAAACAGAAGTCAATTCATGGGACTAGTTTCTACGTGAGATTACTGATGAGACAAGTGAGAATCACCTATGAACACCCTCAATGCAATATCCTAGAAGCCTTACAAGATTCTTGTGCCGTACATGACCAATAGCCTCAACTTCAACCCGGAACTCCTTCTCAGCCTGTCCCCTAGAGACAAAAAGATTGTGAAAGGGTTACTAAGAGAGTAACAAGGACAAAGTTCACAGGGTTAAAAACTTACAGGTTGTTCAGAAGCTTCTTTACAGCAACAACATTACCGTTGATGAGTCTACCTTTATAAACTACTCCATAACCACCCTCACCGATCACATTCTCAGCAGCAAAACGATTGGTGGCTAGCTGAAGATCCCTAAGAGTAAACCAGTGTCCCCAACCAAGATGAGATATTTCCGGCAAACCAACCAAAGGAGATGCTGTTACAAGCCCTCCCTGCGAAAGGGAAGCTTGTCTCCAAGCGGCTCCAAAGCTTCCTTCTTCGCCGGAGTGAGAACTACAAGCTCTCTCATGATGATGCACAGAGCTACTCTGGCTTACACTATCATTATCACTAGACTTGGTTCTCCCCAAGTAAGACATCATCTTCCCTGAGTTTCTATCACTCGGTTTATCAGCAACTGTAATAGATAAATTATCATTGTGGTTTTGAAACCCAACTCTATCATCAACCCTGATATCTTTCGCCATGCCTGGTATTTGACTGAAAGGTAACATCTTGTGAGATGGTCTCCGTGATTTTCGCCGGGATGCAATCCATATAGATAAGATACATAGAACCAAAGCTAGGAATGTGCCAACTATCAAACAAACCAACACCCACAGTTTCACATCCGTCAAACCAAACACAGAGATCTTCTTGGACATCTCAGCGCTCAAAGGATTCTCAGATGACATCTTTGGTCCCTTTTCTCACAAACTCCCACCTGCAAAACAAGAAAAGGGCACACCTAATTTAAAACATCTGCATACATCAAGAAGACTCATAAAGACATCTCTAACTATCACAACTCGTACAAGCAAACGAGAAGTAACTTCTTTTGTTTCTTTCCAACGTAGTCTGAAAGCTAAGATTCATGAACAATTGAAAGAATCTAATAATGGCAAGTAAAGCTGTTGCTGACTCACGAAAGTCTGTATAAACACTTCAAAGTGCACACGCAATTTCAGGCAATTAACTGCGGCATATCAACAAACAGTTTATATGCATTAAATTTCAAACATATGGAGAAAAGAATCACTTACGATTGAAGCAAGATACATTATGCAGAGGAATCAAACCCAAAAGGGAATCTTTTTCTTTTACCTTACAATGTAGCGTCTAAACCCTCTTGCCCTTTCGAGTAATCATCTGCTTAGAGCGGAAGAAAACGGAGAAAAAGGATAAAGGTTGCGCCTTTCTTTGATTTTGAAGCAAGCCCAAAGAAGAAAACTTGAAGTAAAGAAGATGGCGCAGATTAGCAATAGGGCTGATGATGAAATTGGAATTGGCGTTTCTCTTAAGCTTTGAGCTTTTGAGTCCACTCAAATAAACCCAGAAAGTAAAAACTCGATTTAGCTAAATTAGAAGAAAGATAGAAACTTTATTGAGTATATATAAGATACATAGGATGAATGTAAGGAGTGAAATGAGAGATAGGGTTTGTAGATTAGTAGGATTTAGTGAGAGGGTTAAAAAAGAAGTTGGGTGAGAGAGATTGTTGGTGAGTCTCTTCTTAAAGCTGGAAAGAAAGCTTTGATTTTTGCTTTTGCAATTTGAAGAAACAAAACAAGAAAAAGAAAAGAGAGATAGAGAGAGATAGAGAGAGCAGTGTGAAGGGAAAGCAAAGAAAATGATCTTTGACAACTGTGATCATTTATAACTGAATGAACAAAATTTGTTTATTAAAAATATTTTTATAAATGGTAATAAAATAAATAAAAAGGAGAAACCCATAATTGAATAGAATAAAAAAACATTTGTTCAGGCTTTGGAATTTTAGATCCTTAAATTGAATGATTTCTTGTTTAACTTCAAATTTCAAAACAATTGATTTTTGTATACTTTTTATATAGTGAATGTTAGAAATTTAGTGTACTAAAAGTCTAAAACACTAAAAAAAAAGAGTCTAAAATTTAATACGTTTAGGTCTGATTTTATGAATTTATGACTCCAGTGAAAAAGTTTAAAAATGAAGAAAACAAACTCTATAACCACATTCTATGCTTTATGAATTTTTTTATATAGAATTGCTTATCTATGTATCCTCCGATCCCATTTAATCCGAGTATGCATTCACATTATTAGTATTTTGTTTTTATCTCTTATACAATAAAGTGTTTGTCACATGCAAGAAAAAGCCAAATGATAAAGAAAATTGAAGTTTCATCATATGTCACAAGCACATTCAATTGGTGTATCTTGAAATAACTAGAAATATATAATATTATAATCAATCATCCAAAACTCAAGTCGGAAAGAATTAACGAGTTTTCATGATGTGCATTCAAGAATGTAAGGTTCAATTCACTGTTTTTTCATAAGGCTTTACACCGCAATTATTGTAAAAAAAAACTAATGAAGACCAGAAGAAATCAATATTGCTATATTATTAAAGAAAATATGTCAAAATCATGGTGATAAGGACAACACATGAATGATGGTGATGAGAGTGAGGTGTCCAAGTCCAACGAAACCCTATTATAGACAGCTATTGAACTATCATAAACGACACCGTTTTGTTGAGAAAAACATAGACAGTAACACAGTATGTTTTTGAGCTACTTGTAGGAAGAAGCTGCTTTGTCTTTCCGACCAGCGAGGATCATAGAGATCTGAAGGCCTCTGCTAAAAGCTTGGTTGAAAAGAAGACGAGCTTGGAACTCAGAAACAATAGGGAACCAAGACAGAACAGCTATTGGTGCAAAGATGACAAGTCCCATTATCTTCTCATAAGCTCTTCCCAGCTCCTTCACCGAGTCCCAAATCCCCAAAGCTTTGATAGGTGACCTCAGTACTTGCCCAATCTTAGATAAATAAATAAAAACAACAGTTATTATAACCAAGAACATGACGCTTATAAGTGTTGGTATTATAATATCTGAACTAGGGTTTTGATGAATCATTTACCAGAAGAATGGCCCAACCAGTTGGAAGAAAAGCAAGAATGGAAGCAGAGAGATCAGTGAGAGTGAGTTCACACACAACAAACAACACTGTCATGACTGACAAGAATCCTAGGAAGAGAAGTGCCTTAAGAATCCTGAACATTAGCTGAAAATCTGTTCCAAATTTTCTTCTTCCCATAGATACCATCTGAGGATCAAAGTAGAGTGAGTTAAGTTAAGCATAAGCATTGAGATTAATGACTACATCATATAGTTAACTAAACAAGGAAGGATATTTGAAACCTTAAGAACAAGTAATGATGTGAGCAAAACCACCCAAGAGAGTCCATAAACCTATAACAAAAGAGGATGAGATTATTAGATCATTGACCAAACTGAAAGATGCAAAAGACAAATGATCATGAACTCTTTTATTACCAAAAAGCTTTTGCTGTTCTGAGAGATATTGAGCTGGTAAACAATCCCATACTGATAAATGAAGAAGCGAAGAGCAAGTGTGATCTCCAAGATCCTCCCTCTAATATTAGTATGTTTGAGATATTCTTGCTCTACACTCCACCAAGATTCCCAGCTTTTATCAACTGGGATACCTATACCACCACGATCATCCAACCATCGTTTCCAATCAGTCCAATCATCAACCGTCTTTTGCCACTCAAAGCCTGAAGGATTGAATATGAACGGCGCAAACAACCAAGAGCCAACCATGAACCACATGGAGACTGTTATGTACAGATAAAGGTTTGAACTCCGGTATGAGTGGCCATAGACTTGATAAACTATCAGCAACAGAAGCAGCTCTAGTCCCTTCACAAAGTGACTTCTCGAGTATAACCTGTAGTTCTCAGCAAACTTGGCGTGGAAGACAACAAAGCCACGTCCCGTTGGTCTGTATTTGGACCCGCCGTGTAAGATTGTTCTCCCGTAGTAATGTGACTTTGTCCCAAGCTGGAACGTGAAGAACACGGAAGCTAGTTGCAGCTGCATTATGAAGAAATCGACAATAGCCGAGCGAAAACCTTCCTCCAGACCAATCTCCATTACCATAGGCAAAACCATCAAGAACCCTAGCTGAAATATTGACTGTGTAGCCAGAGCTTGCTCAAGAGCAGCTAGCTGATTCGGAGTTGCGAGCCTTAAGATCTCTTTCTCTGCTCCACTCATAACCATGTACATACGTCCATACAAGAATGCATAAACCGTGATCACCGTGAGCTGAAAACAAACACAAAACTTAGACCTAAAAGGTTTACTTGAGGAGGAAGAAAGATATTAACTTGTGGGAGCATACCACGCTACTGAAGTAGAATCCAATGGTCGTGAAATAGAATGAGAGCATCCTGTAAAAGTCGAACCTATGTCCTAAACGGTAAACATCACGACTTAGTGTTTGCTCACCATTCCCATTTGCTACTTTAGCTTCAAAAATGGAGATAGGGTTCAACCCCACATCTCGTCCTTTTCCAACTTGAATGTACTCATGATGTGTAACGTATCCACCACGTAAAGTTGAGTTGAACCCTACATGCATTGATAAAATCAGGATCTATAGCTTAATGGTTAAAACATTTAGAGAACAAAGATGCATGTTACCTCCAAAGATATCTTCACTCAAGTTTATCACTTTAGAAGCCTTGCTCACACCACCTCTTGTTATGTGAAAGATTCTGTCGAATATGTCAGGATGGCCATAATGGAAACGGACCCTGCACCGATAAAAGGAACAATGAGTTAATCATGAAAGATAGTCTTGGGAATATTATCAGAAACCAAAAAACCGAACCAAATAAGCCAAAACCAAAACCGAACCGAAGCTTACAAAAACCCGAATGGTTCCTATTTCTCTAAACAAGAAAACAAAAATCAAAGAACAAAAAACTGAATGGATACCCAATATCTCAACTATATAACTAAAATATAATTTATAAACAAAAATTATTATTAAAAAGAATACAAAATACCTGAATTTTTTTTTGCTTTCATTTGATTTAACTCGGGTTCTTGGTTTTTGTCGGTTTTTATGTTTAAACCCTAATCAAGTCCTAATTATATGTAATTTGATTCCATTTCGGGTTACATAAAAAATAGAAAACCAATCCGAACCCAAGCTGAAAACTTAAAATGCAAGCATAGTCCTTTCTCTGAATGAGACTCCACTCATTCTTGATTTAACCATTGTGTCATAAACGAACATACCTCAGAGGATTTGCCAAGATTCTTTGGCCAATAGTCACGAAGCTACTCTCTTGATTGGACATGAACCAAGCTAATGAAGAAACACTATACCAAGAAAGGGAGAAACATAAGAATACAACAGGATTAGGCATGTTTTACAAACTGATATATCTTGCAAGGCGGGTGTACCTTCCGGTAAATATATGTTCTCTGAGACCCAAAATGGTTGGCTTGCGTCTACCAACACGCTCCTTTTTAAACTCCTCCAACACATTTCTTAGTTTGAAAGCTTCTTCAAAATAGTTGTCCTGCACAGAGACACTAAACATGAGGATACAATACTTAAATCTACTGTTATGAGAATGAAGAAGAGTTACATACTTGATTCATATCTATAGTTTGCAGCGCTTCACCACGTGTGAATATGATGGCATGGTTTTGATTCTCAGGCTTTCCTTCACCAATTTCAGCTGGTGGACCAGGAAGCTTGATACGGTAGATTTCCTAAAGATGGAACACGTTAAGAAGAATGGCATATGTATACTCTATAGTTTCTTATACGATGCAAGTTTCTTGTACCTCATCAAACTTAGCACCTCCTTTGAGAAGAACAGAGTAAAAGACCTTAGGAGATTTAGCATCTGCTGTCTCTTCCCTCTCATCAACATAAGCAACCCGTAATGATGGATATCTAGAAAAAAATTGACATGGTTAGAGAACAAAGATCAAGCGATAACTTTCATTGAAATGTAACTAAACTCATCATACTTCAGCATGAGCTGCAGAATGTTTGTGTAGCAGCTCCTGTTGTGTATATCACCAGACTTTTTCTGGTTCCCATAAACCTGACAAGAGACAACATAAGTGAACTTGAGATCTGCAAGAGCTTTAGCACGTTCCAGGAAAGCCTTCTGATGCTCATCATTGGATGCCATGGCCTGATGTAGACTGAACTTGGCTGCAAGAAGTAACAAAAAATAGTAAGTTGAAGAATCTCATGTTTTGCTTCTAAATTAGTAAACCACAAACCGTTTTCCCCTGCAACTTCCTGGTAGCATTGAAGCTCCAGAGCCTGCCTATAGTACATCATACCCCTAACTGGCAAAAGTGATCAAAGAGACAAGGATTAATATATGCATATAGTCAAAGTAATACAAGAACAATATGATTTACGTTTTGATCCTTTGTACCTGTTCTAGCTAGTGTTTGACCTCTGTAAGATACCCACTCTCTAAGGAACTCTGACTTGTCTTTCTCAAGAAGCATAGGATCATTTAGGCGATCCAAAAAGTTGGTCCACTCATCTATTTCATGTAAGATCAACTCAGTAAAACTTGAATTTGTGTAAAAATAAACATTGCTGGTTTTGTCAAGAATCAAGAACTGATGTACCAGGATAAATCTTTTGTAGGTAAAACAGTATTGAGATCCCATCTTCATTCTCCTTGTTAAGCTCTTCCTCTGAATATAGAACATCTTCTTTATAGTAAGGAGTTAAAACACTGAACATGAACAAAAAAAATGTGTATAATTCAGATAAATAAAGAAAAAATATAACACCTTTTAAAAAAACAGTCCATAACAGATTTGTAGTTCACCTGAACGAGAGCATATCTCGTATTCTTGGAGCATTAGGCATATTCATGAAAAGAGAATTAGCAAAGAATGTGATACGGCGACGAGCTTCCAAGTTTTGAGGAACATTTATTGCAGATTCTTTGACAGACAAGAGCAAATGAAGCCGAACAACCTACAAAGAAGAAGTCAGGTATCATGTTAGATGTTGCTGTTACACCCAAAAACATTCACATGATGATTATTGGTATGTTCATTGAATGTTACCTTCTCCCTCCAACGTTTGTCCTGTATGAGATGAATATTAATCTTCTCAAACCTCTGTTCCTTTTTTTCATTCTTGATGTCAGGAGAATGAATACGAGCCTTTTCAACAATTCTACAACAAGACCAAACAAGAGGACGTCATACACTATACTTCTGATGTCACAATGCATATTTCTATCTATCTGATGATATACTTACTCATGACCATTAACCAAGAGATCTTGAGTGATGATTTCAATAACATCCTGGAAGACATTAATTAACTGAGACTTGTAAGTCCCCTCGTCTTCATAGTCACTTAACTGTTTACAGAACATAAACATGAGAAAAGTTCCAAAGCATGCATTAGTTACATGTGTAAAGGTCTAAAATGTAGTGAATGAGTGAACTACATATTCTAAACAGTACCAAGATGCTTAGAAACTTCTCCAACTTATCACTAAGGAGTGTTAATCCACTCATCCTGAAATCATATATGAATCTCTGCTTCTGTATGCTCATGTCCACTTCTGAAAATACTTGATTCATCACCCTGATTCAAAGAGGTAAACATGCGAAGTCATGAAGGTAGGGCTCAAGGTTGCATAAGATGATTAGGGTGAAACCGGTTTGGTTTTACCTTCTATCCGCGTTATCTTCAAGTAGAGCGGAGATGATCTTCTTCAAAGTTTCATAGCTCTCAGTAACAGCATAATGCATGTAGTTATCACTTGTAACCTTTCTAAATAGTTCAGCATCCTCTTTTCCCTTGAAATCTTTTGCCATTTTCACAGCAATGGGAATCTACATAGTTGAAGAGATATGAATGATCCTAACTGAAATAATCACTTATGCATCTTAAAAAAAGAGTTGATAACTCATGTATTTTTGATCAGTGAATCCTTGTTTGCTACTAAAGTGAAAACAATTAGTCATCCACCAAGACCGATGATTTCTTACCTTACTAGCAAGCAAGAAAGGTGGCCATTGGATGACAGATACATCACCAGAAGAAGACGGTACGAGCAGCAAGTCTCTATCTCTGAGTTACAACATGAACAGGAAACGTTACATGACTTGCCTTCTTGATATACTGAACAAAAACAATACAGTGAAAAGAGTGTTTGTTCTAAAGAATAGAGTCTTAACCTGTCACTAATCTTATCCTCACGTCTCATAGAGATTATGAACTCGTTCCACACTTGGGAGAAGTTCGTGATTTTTTTCTGGTCCCCATAGTCATCCTATATTTTACATAGACCATTGATCAATGACAGACAAGAAAAACATATATAGATGTGATCCACCTTCTTACAAGTATAAAAGTACTTATATGTAAGTACAGTAAACTATATTTTAAGAAACTTAATACCGCATGTTTTCTGTTTGCATCTTCTGTTGGCATGAGGGTGCGGCTGAAGGCAATTGGTATTGACTCAAATCTAGACCGCAACATCCCAAGAGTCCGTATCTATGAAATACCAAACGTGATCAAGAAGTAGATATAGTAATAGAATCAAAACAAGTAACTAAAGTTCCTTCAAGGGTACACTAGATTGCACAAAAGACATGATCACTTACTTCTCCTAAATGACTGAAGGCCCCATGTATGCCTCCAAACAGTGTGGAAAAAATAGCGTACCATATTTGAGCATCCATCAGGTAAACCTACTCAGAATATGACACATGTAAATAAGTAAGCTGTATAAGTGTTTCAAAAAAAAAAAAATATATATATATATATATATATATGTTATATACATATATAACAACATTTGTTTGTGTCTTGGGAGCTCTTTTAATCTCTACTTACCAGTACAATTGGAGCCCATACAGCAATAACCACTCCAACATTGTTATTTGCTATATAAAAATCATGAGTTAGTCAAACCAAGCGACATTGCTACAAGAAAAAGAGGATAACATGAAAACTTACCATGTGGGAAAAACTCATGCCACTGGTAGTTACGGATGTGCAAATTCATTATCATCTTTGTTGGTTTAATAAGAGGTAGTATCTGTTTGCAAGATATAATGATAGTACTCATCAATGCTTTAAAAAAAATCACTGTAGGAAGGGTACAATGTGAAAGGAGGACATATTGAAGTAGAAAGAGACCATCATCTAAGAACTGTATAACCAAATAGAATATATATATATATATATATGTGTGTGTGTGTGTAATGTCTGGCCTAAAGAGTTGCTAGACATAGATATCAAGAAATGAAACCAAACTTTTATATAGAAAAAGCTCACATAGCAGAGATGAATTGATAGCTCTCATATGTATCTAGAGTAACTATAGGTTGAAGAGAGTAAGACAAAGGAAAAATCCAGACCTCCACATAATAGTTGAAAGAAAGCTTGCTGATCAGTAGCATAATCCAGAAGGAGGTATACCTGAGCATAAATAAGTTAGGCTACATGAGAACATGCTAGTAAAAGAGTTCAAAAACCTTTATGAAGTTAGATAATGATAGCAAAAAATGTTGTGATCACTCACTTGAAAAGAGAGAGCATGTCCTCATGCATACCTCTTCCAACGTATAGTTTTGGCTACAAATCATAAAGAAACAAAGATGACAAAATTAAAAAAAAAAACTGTATTCTTAAGAATCACAAGATGAATTTAAGACTTGCCTGAGACCACCACATGATAAGCTTGATAATTCTCATGTCTGAACACTCCATGACTCTCCTGAACGGTGGAATGAGGAACAAGAACGCAGATAGTATGTTTGGTAACACGTAGAATGAAACTGCATAGTTATAAAAAGACTTGTCCTTCCAATCTCCAGTCCAAGTGCTGAAGAACTTCACAACTCCACTTGGGCGTTGGACAGACTTTGAGTAAGCAATTGGGAGCAACACCGCCCACATAGCTGCTACAGCCAGTTTCAGAAGGTAACGCAGTATCTGAGACAACTTGAAATTCTTCCAGGCATTGAAAGTAAGGATGATATCCAATGCAGCTATACAATGCAAAAAAGGACAAGGAACTCCATTAGAACATCAAATAAGAAAAACTCTTAATTGGGATACAAGAAACTACTATGGGAATCATCACAACCTTGTAAAAGAGTCAGATATGCTGAAGTAATGAAGATGGTTAACACTTTCTTGAAGATATCCTTGTCAAAAATTTCACCCAGAGATCCAGAACCATTCCATCCTACTATTACCATAGCCTACAAAAGACAAGAACAAGTCTGATCATTTGAAAAACAGTTTGTTTCCAGACAAATATCGACTCTTTTACATATAAAAACTAAGTATGACCTGAAAAGCCATGACAAAGAATATCCACATTCGATCAAAATCTCTGAAGAGGTTCCAGAATGTGCGGACTTCAACAAAGTTGGTCTTAGGCTTTCTCTTCCCGTAAGTGACTTGATTCAGCCTCTGCAATACATTAGACCTACAACGATTATGTTTCTGTGGTATCTTTGTGCTTTCTATCTTGAGCCATAAGGTAAGTATATGTAGCTGTGTCTACATCAATATATAAAAAAAAAACACGTGAAGAAAAATCACACAGCTTAAGAACAAAAATGAGATACCTCGTTCTGTGGAGTTGACTCATCAGAGTTTTGGAAAAAATCTGCATTAGGGTCCAGAGGCCATCCTATCTTGAAGCATTTTCTAGACCTTCAAATAAACAAAGGAAGCTGACAGTGAGAAACCACATCAACTAGGCATGTCTAGATAATAATTAAGCAACTCACCAAAAGTATTCATTCAAATCATCATAGTTTCTCCATTGTGAATGGCTTGCTGTGCCCCCCTTGTTCCTTCTTGCTTCCTTTTCAAGGTAAGTACAATCACTTTTAAAGTTCAAAAGACAATGTCTAGTTCCTAACAACATGAGTGGCATTGATATACTTACATCGCGTATGACTTGATAGATAGGAGTTATAACATTTCTCAGAAATGTTTCTTCATCAATTATTTCTCCTGTTTCATATGCCTCACCACTTACAGCTTCAACATTGCTAAACAGAATCCCATAGACATCATTTGCCATCTTAAGAACAATAGCAAAGAAAACAAAGAAGAAGAAAAAAAAGCATTTTAAACCATCCAGAATCTGAAGAAAGCTATCTAACATATGCATATCTAAATCAGAAAACTTACATGGTGAAAAATATAGCAGATACACTCAGGCATGAATCTAACATTTGAGGCTTCACCCCATATTAAAAGGTACAGAGAAATATAGATAAGCTGCAGCTGTTGTTCATCACAGTCTGGTGGAAACCTTTAGAGAACCAAGTTGAAGCATCCAACATCAGATAGTGTGACCAATTAAGATCATATAAAATATATTGGAACTTGTCACATAATCTTGATCACATACTTGAGATTAGGCTCACGGTGCAAATATTTACACCATGAGTAATAGTTTTTAAACGTTTTGTCCATCAACTCGGTGACTGTGCTTGATTTCAACTGCAAGAAAACTTCCCGCATTACTAACCATAAAGGGTAACAAGAAGATGTGTTAACACACCCTACAACAATGATCTCACCCCATCATATTCTTCATCAGTTCTGTTTCTAATATCAGCATTAGCAAGAAGCAATATGATGTGCTCCCTCTGATTCGCCACACTCCCTCTCTATTATAATCACCATATGAAAACACTACATGAGCTAGCAAATCATCATAACAACAATATATATGAGTTATACAAAATAAACACATTACCTGAAACCCAAACTCAGAAGCAAGCCATTCAAGTATGTCATTGAAACGTCTACTTCTAGCCTTGCGCATTTCATCAGGTGCATTAGATGGCAAATGAACTCTTCGTTTAGGAAGGTTGCGCACGTTACGAACCGCACTGAATGCAGCCTTGACCTATTTTGTCAGAGTACATATAACATGACCAAGTGTACATTACTAATCGAGTCTATGTATACAAACAAGACGCACCTCAGGAAGTTCCACAATAGCTGGTTTAGTCCCTACAGCATACAAAGGAAGAATGTTGTAGTGTTCATATCTATCCCTCTTCCTTTCAACTTCTTCCGCATATCTACGTGTCTAAACAATGAAACAATTGCATAAGAAAATGAGGCTTCACACAGAGGTATCTAGCCAAAGTATCATTACCTCATAATCCACTTTAGGAGAAGGTACAACAGTCTTCAGAACATCATACAACACGGAAGCGATTTGATAAAGCCTTGCCATCTCTTCTCTACAGTAAAGAAAAAAGACCAAGAACGTAAGACCAGGGGTTAATATAATATAACCAAGTTCAGCTTATAAATATTTTGCCTGCACTCACGGTTTTCTTGATGTTTCTCCTTCTTTGATATACTTCTCATAGAAGTTTTGGTAGTATGCCTGAATCTCTCTAGGATCGCTTTTTGCAAGCTGAGGCTTTGTTTCCTCTTCTTCCTTTATTAAAAAAATAAAATAAGACTAGTGTAAGCTAGTGGAGAAACCATTACATAAAGCAAGTATATGTGTATATATATGTATATACCTTCTCTAGCCTATGTAGAAGATAGGTCTTAAACTGGCGAACACCACGTCCACTTGATGTATCATCCATCCTATGAGCCTTCTCAAACGCATGGAAGCGACCTAACATAACATGAAACATAGTGTTACACAGAAACAAACCAAGAGGACTCATCATATCTTCTCAAGAGTGACTCATATAGAAACTGGCTGAAGCAAAACAAGAACTCTTCTTGTTATATATAGTAACAAACAGAATAAACATTAACATAAACATAACCACGAAGACTCATCATATCTTTTCAAAGAGTGGACTCACAGAGATAAGCAACTCGAGGATTATCCTTCTCGATTTCATTAGCAACACGAAGAATAGGAGCAATAGAAGCGAGAGAAGAAGGAACAAGCTCGCTATCCATGGCGCTTGCATCTTCGTTTGGTCTATCAATCATCATAGTGGTTGCACGAGAAGGAGCAGCCCTTCTGGACAGAGAGCGAGGCAACTCTGCGGTTCCGCTTGAACTAGCTTCCATGGCCAACCGTGAGTAAGAACAATCTGTGACTCTCTCCTCTCCAAACAACTCAAACTCAGAAACCTCTTGGTCAATCAAATCAAACAATGTCACTGAAAACAAAGTAAGAAGAGAGTATGATAATTGATCTCTCCTTTTGTAATCACTTTATAGAAAACACAAAGATAAAAGAGATCAATAAAGAAAAGAAAAAAGAGTTTCCTTACGAGAGATTGTTTAATTTTAAATATGTGTCTGCTTTTTAGCTTTTTCCCTCGCTTTTTCTTTTACTTTTTTTGTTTTCTCTTGTTAGGTTTGATAAGAAGCTGTCTTGAATTCTTTTGCTTAGCGAGGAAGGTGACAGTGGAGGGAAGACAAAACAGGAATGACTTATGACAACAAAATTAAAATGTCATTTTTTTCTTTTTCCTTTTATAAGAAAATTGCTATACGTAAACCAAAAAGCAGATCAATGAGACTGTTCCAATAAGTTACTAAGAAGTAAGAACATATGTGTATCCACAAGCCTCTCCACACATCATGCAACTAAAACTATAAAGAAATCAAAGAAACATATATACAGAGATTCCTCCCATTCTATCTTTTATAAACACACTCTTGTCTTCCAAGGCCACGCAGATAGAGAGAAGAAAATGAGCTTGTTTCAACTTTAATTTCACTCCAGCACAACACCATATTCAGGCTATAGATCCAGTACGCAACTACACGAGGTTTTTTTTTCTCGGTAACAAGAGAAGAACATTAGATGATTTTCACTTCAGGGTATGGCTATGATGTTTCTTTTGGTTCATATTGGACTTGCCTTAGAAACCTGCAACACCGTGTCCAACCAAACACATGTGAACTGACCTCCCGAACTAAAACTATATTTATTTAATAAATGTGTTTGTTGGTTGTTTACTTTACCCTAAGTTTGGTGTTGGTTATGTTCGTAATTTTAGATGATGAAGAGAAGTGTGTACCTGATTTTTTGAAACGGTTGTGGAGGTCCACTGCTGAGGAGGCTGCCTTGGAACAGTATCGTAGTTGACATAAGTGATTCTTGTTTGTTCTTCTTGTCTAGTCGCAATGTTTTGAGGGGGTAACTCCCGCAACACCCATAAAACGAAAGCCAATGGTAAGGTCGAACCTGTAAAAAAAAAACAAGTTCTTATCAATAATACTACATTTGAGGTCTTAGGAGACGGCAAAAAAAGGATGATTTAATGATGTCAATACTTTACCTATGAAATAGTATATGATCAGAAGAACCAATGCATTGATGCCGTGTAACTTGTTTGGGTTCCAATGATAGAAGAGCTGAGATCACAAGTTGTTTTTTTGGTTAAAGCATATTGACAAATGTTAAATTTATAGGTTTACAGATATGCTTTTGGTAATAATGTCTTACCGGAATGTGTGTGAGAAGAGCGATTAAAGAGCTCACGGTGAAACATACAACTGAGACGCCTGCTAAACCGGATACCTATAGATAGTGAAAATATACTCTCAATGTTGAGGATGAGACTGATTATCTGCAAGGAACCAGAACCTTGGGAAGCCAATAAGAATCATTAGTTACCTTTCGCATCTCTGATGAAACTTGTTCAGACCGGACCTTCCTTAGGTTAAAAAACAGACGCATGCCTAGAGAACATAAACGAGTCTGTGAATTTATGCTACTAGATCAAAGCCCAATAGTCATATTATGGCAATAAAAACTTGTTAATAACTGACATATTCGAAATGCTACACGAAAAAAAGTGCAACAGCTCTCAAACAAGTAAAGAACTGAAGCAATTACCCACCATAGAAGCATAGTCCTCCTCCAGTGATTAGGAGTATTGAAGCGAAAATATCTACATACACCTACACGGTTAGACAAGAAGTGAGTTTATAAGAGGACCAAGAACATTTATGAATAGCAACGAGTGACTGTAGCACATTACCTCAGCCAATAATGAAGGATCTGCAGAATTATCTCCGGAAGCAATCCAGATAAGGATTGCAAATGATATCATTAAGATGAACACAAGAACAACCGCCTAGCAAAAACGGATAAGATAATTTGTAAGGATTGGTTTGCGTTTAACGACTTAAGAAGACACAAAAGCTATTACATACGGCGACAACAAACTTCTGTCGTGTTCCAACATGAATCCCATGGAAAGAGCAACACTTTCTGCGATCACTTGCACTGGAAGAACCTGGTTTGCTTTTGGCTTTTTCAAGCAACACTTGCTGGATGCTATTTTCTTCATCATCGTCATCCTCTTCCTCTCCATTTCCCTGATGGCAAACATCTACCCTATAATATTAAAAAAAGTATCTCTGTCTTATCTGTAAACAAGTACTATTACATAACACGGCCAGGTTTTACTTAGAAAGCATTGACAATATATACGTACCAGAAAGAGAGAAGCAGGAGAAAGGTTGCAAGAAACAGAATCTTGGGAAACGCTGCAAGTACAATGCGATACATCAGGGACGGACTAAACATACATAAACCATAACAAGAGAATACAAATTTGTACCCATAAGCAGAAAACCGAATGAGTTGGACCAATGATGCATTGCTATAACCGCAGCCACAAAATAAACAAGAGAACCTGCAAACAGACAGAGTAGAGCTCTTCTTATTCACAGTCTCTTTAAATTATCTCTGCTGAGGAATGTTCCGAGGGCTTACCAGTGTTTGAGGAGCCAATCATAAGATGAAGCACCTGCATATATCCATTGATGGATGCGTCAGATACATACAATGATAAGTAACAAGAACTATATCATTATAACATAAAGTAGAGCCAAGACTATATACCTTTTGGCGTGTCCATCCAACTCGTTTATCCCGCCTGTGAAACCGACTTAACTGAAAGTGTAAGAAGTTGGCAGCCAAGATAAATCTTATAACCCCCAAAACCAACAAAACAAGAGAGAATAAGACTCTTTTCCGTTACATAGGAACCAATGAACAAAAACTTAATCTATTACACTCGTAAAGGTTTCTACTTTCTATAAATAATTCGAATCGGATTCAGATTCCCAGAATCAAATCTAAAGACACACTCCAGCTCCGTGAGTTCTTATTCAAAGAATTGACCTGAAACTTAAAGGTCAACCACAACAACAAGAACAGACACACAGCTCTACAGACTACAATCAACCCAATTCACTGAACTCAACAAAAAGACGAAACCTATGAAATCAAATTGACATAGAATCAGAAGAAGAAGATTAAGAACCTGAAGGAATGCGATGAAAGCGAGAGCGCCGTCGATTAAAGCAAGACAGAGATTGACAGCGACGAAGCTCGGAGCGTAGCATTTAGCCGTACTCGATTCGAAAAGCGTTCTTGTGATCGTCATCGCGAATCCTCTCTTTCTCGATCCTCCCTGAGATCCAAAAGGCCGAGATTTTAGGTTTGTAGAGAGAGAGAGAGAGGATCAAAGAACACCTAGAGACAGACAGATGGTTGTAGGAGATGGGTTGGGTCTGGTCTGAAATATTATTATTTTAATACTATATCATTATATTTTTGGAAATTTAAATAAATTATACTTTGTTCAAAAGAAATCAATTTATATTTGGACTCTTACTTTATCCATCTAATTTAAAATTGTTAATTTGTAAAGGATTAGCTAATTTTTATTTTATTTTATAAAGATTATGTTTTAGGAAAATTTAAAATGGTAATTCTCTCAAATAATCATTTTTAAGTTTTTGTCACAAAAATAACACTCAAGAAAGAAAATGACCAAAATAACCATTTTTTATTTTGAAAATTTTAATTTTTTTTTTTTATTTTTTTTTTAATTTGAAACCATATCCCAAAACCTCACCCCTTAAGTCTAAACCCTAAGTCTCGATTAATTAACCTTTAATAAAAACACTTTTTTATCATTTAATAAAATTTATTTTAGTAAATTTCTTCATTGAAACTTATTTTTGTGACAAAAATTTAAAAAGAGATATCATAGGAAATTTAATTATTTAATTTTAAAATACTGTTATATTGGAAAAATTTCAACAAAAAAAAATCTGATTTATCCTAGTTTTAGTGCTTTCATACTCAACGGATCATTACTATAAAATAAAACCAAAGCTTTATCCTAAAGTTGAGTGACTTGAGTCCTTATTCCATATTAGGACTAGCACAGGCCTTTGGTGATTGTAGAGGTCATCTCTGGTTCTGGTCTTCTCATAAATGTTAGACTATAGAGCTCGTGATAATGCACATACCAAGCAAGCAACAGTAACACACTTGTATTCAGAAATTGAGTGTTGAATCAGTACATTAGAGAGATATGAACTTTGTTCTACAGCAATATATTATTGAAAGAAAAGGAATATTATCCTAAAGAATGAAATAAATATTAAAGAGAAAAAGAATCTGTTCCTCCTTGTTGCTAACTTTCTGTGTGTACAGTTGCTTCAATGGACCTTATATCTGCATAAATCGACAAGAAGGTTTATACATCTGCACACTTTGTAGGTACAAATCCGAGTCTTGACCTCTTGGTATCATACAGTACATGAAAGTTCTGCTGCTGATAGTTTCCAATAATGGAAAACGCTGACTTCGGAGTTCCAAGAATCGCCAAGCAAACCAAATCCTCATTCAACCATATGTAAGAGTTCTCTGTGGGGAAGTTCCAAACAGCACCGTCTGCAAACTCAATCCCAAGCTCCGGAAGCTGAACGTTATCTACACCAGAGACGTTGAAACAAGGGTCTAAGACAGGGAAGTCTCTATACACAGGGTACTTCCCTTTCACTTCCTCAGCAATCTTGTTCTTGATGAGTTCATACGCAGGCTCAGCGAAGTAACTCAACGTTGTACCTGAATCAATGATGGTTCCTCCACCACCGTCTGATGAGATGTTCCATGTTTCTTCAGGTATGTTCGCCACGTGGCCCGCGACTAGTATGGACTTGATCTGGACGTAGTAGAATGTTTCCACGAGATTCTCTTTGGCAGCGACGAAAGAAGTGAAGTTCAGATTCGGGTGGCTTAGCAAGTCCTTGTCTTCACCGAATATCAGCTTGCTGCTAACGTTTGCGTCGCTGTTTCTGTCGACAAGGCAGTAAGAGAAGGAGTGTCCATAAAGAGACTGAAGCTGAGATGAGAACGAAAGAGGACCTCTTCCTAAACCAAGCAACCCTGCAGCACCGTGGAAGAGACCTCTGTTCCAATGACCACAACCAAACATCATGTTCTCGACGTTGTACAGCTCCGAGCTCCCTCCGTTGGTGGTGAGGTTAACGGTGAAAGTCTCGACGGCGAAGTCTCCGGTAGTGTTGGAGCTGTCTCCGTACCAGTAGTAATAAGGACACGGCTGGTTATCTGATTTGCAGGGCTTTGGAGGGTCGGGCGATGAGACTAGGTTACATCTTGGGTCGTTGCAAGTTATGTTCTTGAAAGAGGTAGAGGTTGATGGATCGTAAAACGCACCGTTTTGCTGGAAACAGTCGTGGCAAGGCAGGCATTGGATCCAGTTTAGGTCGCTTCCTGTGTCGAGGATCAAGGAGAAGTGTTTTGGTGGTGAACCGACCAACACGTCCATGAAGTACTCTCCTGAACCGAGAGACATACCGGACTCTAGTGTAGCCACGAGCTGACCAGGCTTCTCCTCCTTCACCGGAGAAGAAGTCACCGGAGAGGTGACAGCTTCCTTCTTCTTGTTCTTCTTGTTATGTTTGTGAGGTTTGGAGACAGTGTTTTGGTTCTTCTTCTCCAAGACTCTTATGTGAAGCATCTGGATCCTTGTGAGATCTTTGATTTGGAGCTCAAGAACTGGATTTGTTTTTGTTGTCTTGTCTGTTTCTTGTTTGGTCGTTGTTTGTCGGCGCTTTAAATGAAACTTCACCGTCTTGTTTTCTCTGGTCGTTTCCTTGGTGGGTTCTTTCTCCGGGGAGGAGAAACCGCAGTCGTCGCTTGTGGAAGAAGAAACAGAACCGAAGCGCATCGGATTCGGGAAGTCAAACCCGGAAAAGCCGGAGATGTTCTTCTTCTGCTCATTGTTCCCGGCGAGGGCTCTGGAGTCGCCGGAAAAGGCTGTGATGGAGAAGAAAACAAGACAAAGAATGAAACTTTGCTTGGACAACATTAAGTGAAATCTCCGACAACGAACAAGCTCGGAATGGCCGTGAAAGGAAAGTGAGAGAGAAAAAAGTGCAGATGCAAAAGTGGTATTCTTTTTGATAAAAATAGAAACTTTTGGGGAGATTTGATATAGGTTGTGAGAAATTGATTCCGAAGAAGAACAAAAGAGAGAATGAGTTAAGACTTAGAGAGAGAGAGGAAGAGCAAAGAACAGTAAGGATTTGGTGAAAGTCAGGATACTGAAAATAAAATAATAGTTGATAAATGTTGACCAAAGTCTTCTTCTTCACGCGGTTTCATACTTAAGACCAAACATGGAAGAGAATGAAGAACGGTAGTAAAACAATTGCAATGAAGTGAGATTGTGTAATGGTTTTACAGATAAACATTTTCATTGTTTTTTTTTTGTTTAAACATCTTCTCTCTAACTTGTTTTGTAAACTATACAAAACTCAAATCATAATAATAAAATAGTCTGAGAAAGAACACCGAAACCCACTAGAATTATATTCTATTTTATTCGTCACTA
This sequence comes from Brassica oleracea var. oleracea, assembly GCF_000695525.1. Taxonomy (NCBI): domain Eukaryota; kingdom Viridiplantae; phylum Streptophyta; class Magnoliopsida; order Brassicales; family Brassicaceae; genus Brassica; species Brassica oleracea. Next base: position 22,140,212 of record NC_027753.1, on the reverse strand, counting down.
AACAGAATTTGATTGGGGGATATTAGGACATCATTCAAAATCTTTACCTAATAAAAAATGCTAAAATCAAAAAGTAGAGCTTTGAAATTTCATATTAGTAACAAATCTGTTGAAAAATACTAGTTTGACCGCCAAACCAAACAATTAGATTATTTTTGCGAAGAAAAAGTCGTTAGTCGCTACATATCAACTACTATTGATCTACTACCTTTTTTGTGGTGCATGTTAAAATAAAATAGACCTCGTGAGACTATAATATAGTTAGCAAATAACGCATTATGGACTCTTAAGTGTGGTTTAAACTTATTATAGTATCAATCAAAGACGTCAAAGTTGACCGGTGATAACTTACAACCATACTATTCAATCAGAGATCAATTTTAAATTAAGTCGAGTTTTGTGTAGTTAACGACTTGACTGCAAGAGACGAGTCCTTTACGTTCTCTCTGAATCTCTTTGACTTTGACCAACCAAATAAATGTCTACTTACAATAATTTATATATTTACTGAAAACCAAAAAGAAATTGAAAACAAAAATTACCCTAGTATCAAAACAAATCATGAACATAAGCCAAATTTTGAGATGATAATCACGATAATATTATAGAGTAAGAGAATCACTCAACACAAAAAAAAAAAACGTTACTAGCATCTGATTCGGCTAATTAGTACTGATCACAACTTACAACTAATAACCATCATAAAATACATTCAGCAAGAAACGTACGAAGATAGAAGTTGCCCGGAGAAAAGTTTGATACTTTTCATTGTAAACACTATTCCAAGTCAATACAAACAAATATATATAAAAAAAAAGAACAAAATGATTTGATTTTGACTTTCATCAAGTTTTTATTGGACGAAAAAAACATTCTACTTTTATTATTATTTGCTTCTCATGAAAATATTTTAAAACAACAACATGATCAATTGATATATGTTATGTCCACTTAACTTTTTAAAAAAAAAAAATCAACTTTTATATAATTATATATAATCTATTTAATATAAACCACGATCTTCTATCCAACTACGAACAGTTAGTTACGTTTCTCTTAATTAAAAAACAGTTGGATTTATGTATTTGCCTTTTTCGTGTATCCAAGGATCGTGATTGATTTCTCCTCGACTCATCCTATTAAACCCAGATAATGAAAAACAGCCTCTGCAATTTCAAATATCTGCATAACCTGCGTGTAAAACCGTTTTTTTTTAAACAAATATCGAGTTGAACCACAATTTCACTCATTCTATTCATTGCCCTCATAGATATTGTGTTGAACCTATTGAAAGTTAGGAACTGCTGCAGCATACGGTAAATAGTCGTAATGTTCTAAAGGCTATTATCAACATTGATGACTGAACTTCACCCAATTTTCAAAAGGCTATGATCAATATGGAAAACTCTATCTCTTTCTCAAAATTTTTACGGCCTAATCTGTAGATCATAACGCAATGAATTTGTTTACAGTAAGGCATTGTTCTCCTTTTCTTCATAGCTCAGATCAAACCTGCAAGTAGACAATTTTTCAACAATTTATGAGATTCAGGAGACAAAATGATATGTATGTCATTCTTTATGAGCACAAGTTACTGTGAATAGGTTTAACACTGTACATGTACTATAATAATTCTATGGCTTTACATTATATACATAAACATAGACTTCATGTATAACTTTAATATTTCACGGCAATCTTAAGACTATATAACACTATGTTGTACAAGCTTATTACTTAAAACAATATTTGAGTGCAATCTTAACAAAACCGTAAATAGTTTTTTTTTATAAAATAAATAATACTTTTTTCAAATATATACTTTAACTTCTTACACAGAGAACGGGTGAGATTATGATACTCTTGATCGGGCTACGAAGAAAAGAAAAATAATTATAGAGTCCAATCTAAACAAAGCCATGCGTAGTTTATTTTTAAAAAATAGAAATTACTATTTACGGTTTAATATTTGAAAGATAATTAATATATGTAATTAAATACATATTTTGTAACCTCTAAAAACAATTAAAATAATAACGTTATTATCATTATATATGAAATTAAAATTGTTGATCAAAAAAAAAAAATTAAATCATGAAAATTTAAATAAAAAATATAATTTTATCAATTTAATTACTATTTAATTACTAAACAAAATTGTAACCATACTCTGTTATTTTAAAAAATAACTGTTTAGGAATAAAGTATAAAATTAATGTGTGAAATTAATATGGCACAAGTGTATATTTATGCAACATCACAAATTCAATACAATTATCAAAATTCCTTACTACCATTTAAAAAAATATTTTACATAAATAGATTACAAACAAAACACAAATATGATTATAAAAAAACACAAATATGAAAAGTTAAATTTATAAAAAAATGTAAAACAAAAAATATACCCAATCTAGTTAATTTATAAAAACACACACATTCTGAATTTTGTAAAATTCAAGCAAGTTTTATTTAAATTATACGCATGATTAAATAAAAAACAGGAAAAGGTCAAACTCGTGAAAGAGTCAACTAATTACATAAATCCAAGAATTTCAAAAGGACACAAAACTATTGAAAACCTCAGTTAAGTACCTCTGAACTTTTGAGAAGAAACTTGTTATGGTTATGGACCTTCAGAACTGATCATCACAAGGTCGGCGGCGTAGCAGATCGGAGCGACGGGAAAAGCGGTGGTAGAAGCAAGAAAAAGCGAGCGGCGGAATTGAAATTCAGATTGAAAACTATAAAATAACGGAAGGGCATCATGTTCCCCTCAGGTCGATTTGTTTCTTATCCACATACTTCTCCGCCGCTTCTAGCCTTTCAACCCTTCCACCCTCCGCCGATAACCCGTCTACCTGCATCGCCGCCACCGCAGCCTGAAGGTTTCAAACGGTCTCTTATAGGACTAGGGTTTATCTTGGCCCTTTCCTGAAATTTTGAATTTTCAGCTTATTTGGGCCCTTGATATAAAGCCCAGTAATGTATTTCAGTATTTCCAGAATGCAAAAGCCGCTATGACTCAAATTTGGGTTTTTCTGATTGATTACAAAGATGCGTGATTTGAGAAAAACACCCGTTCCTTGGTCAACGCAAGGCTCGAGAGTGTGTTCAGATAAGGTAACATATCAGAAACCACCTCTAGAAATCGAGCAATAGCTCCTCAGAACAAGATCCAACGGTGGTGGTGGTCCCATCAACTAATCAATTAGTTGTCGGACAAGTGGGCACGTTTCGGCCATCTTGATTGGTTTAAGTACTCGTGGCACCACCGAATCATTTTGTCCCCTAGCTCGCTCGGTGTAGTTTAAACGTAGGCGGTGCTACTGCCTATGGACATGTTGATATTTGGGTCTCAAGCGGGACAACATAGTCAACTGTCGACTCCCGTTACCACCGACATTCTTGTATGGGTAAAATCGACTAACGCGACAAATTGTTACTATTGAGTATTATTTTACAAGATGGTTATCTATTTTTGGAGGGAGGCATACACATGAAGTTGGAGTTTAAGAAATGTATTACAAAGATCTACTAGCGCTAGTCATACTTGCAACATATCAAAACAGTTTTATCAGTTTCTGTTTTACATCTGGATGAGTAATAAGCATACAACATTATTTAGCTGATAATGTGATTCTCTTAACATGAGTCTCAAAGGCTGAGTTGACCTAGAAAGATACTTTTCTCAAACTAGTTTTTCCAGTGTTATAATTTTTTTTTTTTTTTTGAAACATTCCAGTGTTATAATTATATTCCGTGATTTGTAACTCATCATTTGTATCAAGATTATCTAAATTCAAATATTCAAAAAAGTTGACGTGTTTTCTAAAAGAGAAAAAACCTAACGTGATTTCTTCTTCGTGTACGTAATGACTAATGAGTCCTTTTTAACGAACTCGCTTTTCAGTTGCCCCAAGTTATTTGGCCGGTGTCTACAAAAACCACCGACTTTACCCTCCTATGGTGGCACGTGTCTTTCAACCAGAGCGAGTTTATCCTATTTATATATTCGAGCGTGTATGAGTCTATCTTATTCGCAAAATTAAAGTTAGGAGAAAAACGTTTAAAATAAGATTAAATAACCTAACCAATAGAATCGCTCCACCGCAGCAATATCAAACAAAACAAAACAAAATAAATAAATAAAGCTGCGACTCCTTAACCTCAATCTCTCTCTCTTTCTGTGTTCTGCTGAGTTTGCCTCATTGTCCGCTTCAATCACAGTAATACGAATCTGATCGTCGCCGGAGCTATATAACTCCGAATCGCATGAAATTGTTTGGAATACAGAATTTTGCATCATCATCGATTTCAAGCTGCTGCTACTCCAATACGACGACGTATCTTCTGATCTCAATCCTTAGTGTTTCTCCTCAATTGCCAATTTCGCTCTTTCTTTTCGAGCAGAAATCGTTAGATCCTTTATCGCTTAATAGTAGTAGTAGTAGTAATTGAATCGACGTGCATTGTTGATTCATGGCTTCCGATGGCAAAGCTGATCCTCCTCAGCTCAATAAAGGTAGATCCTTTGAAGAATTTAGCTTTTGTTTTGTTTAGATTTTTAACTCTTTTGTGTTCTGTAAGAATTTGATTTTTTTTCATGGGTCTTTTAAGCTTCTTAGGCCCTGAACTGTTGCATATGGTCTTGCTGTTACTCCTTAACCTTTATCATCTTTATTTTCTGGGTTAAGTCTTAAAGCCATGTGATGCATGTTAAGAATTTATTTTTATTTATTTTTTGGGTTTGTCTTAGTATTATCATGATGTCTGTTAAGAATTTAGCTTTCGTTTGTCTAGATTACTCTGTTGTGCTCTGTAAGAATTATAATTTTAATGGGTTTAAGTCTCTTAGGCACTGAACTGTTGTATATGTTGTTGGTGTATTCAGATACTTCTGTCTCAACCGTGGAGAGGATGAAGAAGAAGAGAACACCTTCAGTGATAGTTATCGGAGCTGGTATGGCTGGTATCGCAGCTGCTCGCACCCTTCAAGATGCTTCCTTTCAGGTTTGTAAACACGATTCAATGCGATGCAAGTCTTTAAGCTTACAATGTTGTGACGAGGAAGGAATATTAATACTTTGTCTTCTTTCGTTTTCAGGTTGTGTTATTGGAGTCTCGTGACAGGATTGGTGGACGAGTTCACACTGATTACTCTTTCGGTTTTCCTGTTGATTTGGGTGCATCTTGGTAAAAATCATGACTCTTTCTTTCTTTCTTTCTTTCTTTCTCATTGTTCGAAGCTTGGATTTTTTTTTGTCATTGATGCTAACTAGTCAGCTTCGTTCTGTGATAGGTTGCATGGTGTTTGTAAAGAGAATCCTCTGGCTGCAGTCATTGGGAGATTAGGATTACCTCTTTATCGTACTAGCGGTGACAATTCTGTCTTGTATGACCACGATCTTGAGAGGTGTGTAATTCTGAAATTTCCCAGTTATAATTATTAGTTAGTCGTCTAGCTTTTTTTTTAGATTCACTCACGGTGTGATTCTGTTTTGTGCAGTTATGCTCTATTCGATAAAGCTGGCAACCAAGTTCCTCAGGAGTTGGTAACCAAGGTTGGCGAAACTTTTGAGCACATTCTAGAAGAGGTTTGTGTTAACTCTTGGTGTCCAGTTTCTCTTTTGTTATGTTTCTAGATTCTGCGTGTCTTTGGTTTACTAGATACTTGTTTCACAAAATGCAGATCTGTAAAGTCAGGGATGAGCAGGTTGAAGACATGTCAATATCCCAAGCCTTTTCTATTGTATTCAAGAGATCACCTGAGCTGAGGTATGTAAACATATAGACTTTGATTTTTGTTATTATTTGTTGTGTTCTCAAACTTAGTTCTTTTCCTCTTCCAGATTGGAGGGGATTGCCCATAATGTGCTTCAGTGGTACTTGTGCCGCATGGAAGGATGGTTTGCTGCTGATGCTGAAACCATCTCGGCAAAGTGTTGGGACCAGGTTAGTAACTAAATTGCAATCTGTCCTCGGTTTAGTGGTTGAGGTATGTTTAGATTTTTAACATGTCCAGTTAAAACATTCACAGGAAGAACTGTTGCCTGGTGGACATGGTCTTATGGTTAGAGGGTATCGTCCTGTCATCAACACTCTTTCGAAAGGTCTTGATATTCGACTAAACCACAGGTAAAGATTCCTTTTTCAAAGCAGTTTCGACCATTTCTTGAATCTGCAGCTAAACCTTTTTGCTGCCTTTTTGTTTCTGTCAGGGTCACCAAGATTGCCAGGCGCTACAATGGAGTGAAAGTGACTACCGAGAAAGGAGATACGTTTGCTGCGGATGCTGCAGTCATTGCGCTCCCTCTTGGCGTCCTAAAGTCAGGAACTATAGAATTCGAACCAAAGCTTCCGGATTGGAAACAAGAAGCTATCAACGACCTCGGTGTAGGAATCGAGAACAAGATTATACTAAACTTTGACAATGTGTTTTGGCCAAACGTAGAGTTTCTAGGAGTGGTTGCAGAAACCTCCTATGGATGCAGTTATTTCTTGAACCTGCATAAAGCCACAAACCATCCTGTTCTTGTCTACATGCCGGCTGGTCAGCTCGCTAGAGACATCGAGAAGACGTCTGACGAATCAGCTGCAAAATTTGCTTTTTCACAACTCCAGAAGATTCTTCCTGATGCATCTTCACCGGTACTACTCTAACCTATCTCTCCCCCTAAGTCTCTATATCGTTTGCTAATGTTTTTCTTTTCTTTTTGGCAGATACATTATTTGGTATCAAGGTGGGGATCAGACATCAATTCATTGGGATCATATAGCTATGACATAGTGAACAAACCTCACGACCTCTACGAGAGGCTGAGAGTGCCATTGGATAATCTATTCTTTGCTGGGGAAGCTACTAGCACAAGCTACCCGGGATCAGTACATGGTGCTTATTCAACCGGATTGTTAGCTGCTGAGGACTGCAGGATGCGCGTGCTTGAGCGTTATGGAGAGCTTGAGCATGAGATTGAAGAGGAAGCTCCTGCCTCTGTCCCGCTTCTTATATCCCGTATGTAATTTAACACCAGGATTTGTTTTCTCGTTTTCTTATGGGTTTTATGATTTCATGTGATATACAACTAAAAAAAATTTATGAGGACTTCATTAATGCAAAAACTCTTGTGCGTATCAATGTCTTTAGTCGAAACTCAACTGAGCAATGTGTTATTCATTTTTCTGACTCTACAAAACGTTTCCGTACAATCATTACCTTACACAAGTCGAGACAACACTAGTCTTTGTTCTTCTTCTTTGTCCTTTCACATCAGCAACTAGGATGCAATTGAGTCGTCTGTGTAAATATCAGGTGTATGTAGGCAGTACTGTCAACTCAGTACCCCCATGAAACCCCGCCTGCAACTTTCTGTCTAAATTTAAAATTTTGAGTTAAAATGAAAAATCAAAAACTTTGAAACTATAACTTCTTGAGGATAAGAGAAGAACATCTTTCTTCCTCTTGGCTGCTGCGACAGAGGAGAAAGCTGCGAAGTTTAGATGTCACAGACTATAATTTTTAAGCCCTTTGTCTCAGTTCCATCAAGTAATCACAGGTTTCCTTTTTCTCTTTCCTATCTACTGCCTTAACCTTCTTGGAACAACTCTCATTTTGTGTTGGGTTCTGGACTTGGTTCTGTTCTAGAATTTGTTTCGTCTTTCAGTGACAGTTGTAGCAGTTCTATTAAAGGGAGCGCCTTTACGAATTTCTGAGAAAAACCGTGCTAGGCTTCGTTTAATTCAATCGATTATATAAGCTTAAGCTGTATCCTTAAGGGGTTTATGTTCATTTACCTCAAACCATATCCTTGTTAGGTTACTAAAAAGTTTTTGAAAGTCTCTCTCTGTCTTCGTCTTTGTGTCAGCCAGAAGAAACTACAGAACAACATCATCAATGTTGGTGTTAAAATCCAGAACCGGTTCAGAGTTGTTTGTATGGGGATGCTGGCTCCTAGGAAGTTCCTGCAAAAGAGGAGGAAGATAGAGGTTTTCAAAGATGCAGCAGACGAGGTGGATCAGAAGAGATGGAGAGGGCTAATGTTAGAGATTGAATCAACTGGTTCTGCAGTTTCTGTTCTTAGGCAGTACAGAAGTGACGGTGACCAAGGTCTTCCCAGGGACCTTGTTTTGGGCACTTTGGTTAGGTTTAAGCAGCTCAAGAAATGTAATCTCGTCAGCGAGGTATGGAGAATGAATGAGACTGAAAATAACTTCTCTTCTCATGAAGTTAGTCTTGAATCTTGATTGAGAAAAGATTTGATGAGCCATCTTAAGCTAGTGTTGTGCTTATTGTGTTCCTTTGATATCCAGATTCTTGAATGGCTTAGATACCAGAACTGGTGGAACTTCAGTGAAATGGATTATTTGATGCTCATCACAGCTTATGGGAAACTAGGAAACTTCAACCGGAGCTGAAAGGTTTTAAGCGCTCTGAGCAAGATGGGCTCAACTCCAAACGTGATCTCTTATACCGCTCTCATGGAAGAGGAGGCAAATGCAACAATGCTGAAGCCATATTTCGTAGGATGCAGTCTTCAGGGCCAGAGCCTTCTGCTGTAACTTATCAGATTATACTTAAAGACTTTCGTAGAAGGGAACAAGTTTAAAGAAGCTGAAAAGGTCTTTGAGACTCTTTTAGATGAGAAGAGATCGCCGTTGAAGCCGGATCAAAAGATGTATCACATGATGATATACATGCACAAGAAGGCTGGGAACTATGAAAAAGCTCGAAAAGTATTTGCTTCAATGGCTGAGAAAGGCGTTCCACAGTCTACTGTTACAATAGCCTTTGAAACTAATTATAAAGAAGTTTCTAAGATCTATGACCAGGTGCTTATATGCTGGAAGCACCATACATGGCCTGTGATAGTATCATAGTAGTGATCTAATCCTGTTTACTTATCAAAGCATATGGAAGAGCAGGAAGAGAGGAAGAAGCTTTATCTGAGATCTATGCTCTTACACAACTATGTTATCAGCGTATGTAAATGCTTCTGACATGGAAGGTGCTGAGAGATTCTTCAAGAGGATATAAGTAGATGGTTTTGAACCTAATGTAGTCACCTATGGGACGATGATAAAAGGTTATCTCAAAGCAAATGATCTTGATAAAGTTATGGAGGTGTATGAGAAAATGAGGTTTAGTGGCATCAAAGCGAATCTAACCATCTTAACGATTATCATGGATGCGTTTGGGAGGTGTAAGGATTTTGGGAGCGCTCTTAGTTGGTACAAGGAGATGGAGAGTTGTGGTGTAACGCCTGATCAGAAAGCTAAAAATGTGCTTTTGTCATTGGCTTCTAGTCGAGATAAGTTAGAGGAAAGTAAAGAACTTACTGGTTTTAGAGATGAGACAAAACAATCCTTGCTGGACTCTACCAATCTGATGATGATGTCAGTAGTGATGAGGATGAATATGAAGAAGACGATGATGATGGTGCAGGAGAAACTGTGTTGTATGATAAAAAACAAGAAGGGTCTTCCCATTATGTTAGCTCTCAGAGGGGAGAACTTGTGGGCTTATGAAAACTACTAGAAAGTTGTATGTTTGTAGTCATCTAAAGCCAAAAGAAAGGTTTTGTAGAAGAGGATATTATATTGTAGTTTGTCCATTATAGTTAACAAAAAGAAATGTTGTACTGAATACTAAGAGACGAAAGATTATTTATTTCATAGCTTTGCAGAGGAGAAAATAACATAGTTGATGTTGCTGTTATTTTAGACTCCTTCGGTAGCCATCTCTTGACTCTCATTTGCCGAAGCTTTCAACCTATGAGCTGCATTTTCCACCTGCAACAAATGCATAGTTAAATGTAAGATAACTTTGGACTAGAGAAAGAGAGAGAGTTATTTTTGAGTGTTTTACCTCGGAAGTCCAGTTAGTTCTAAGTGTAAGAACAATCAAAGTTATGGTTTGAAGTATGACTCCTGCAATCATTCCCCACCAGATCCCCTGTAATGAAATGTCTCCCAAATCTTATGTTACATACAATACATAGAAATAAAGAAGAATAGAAAGAAAGCAAGAGAGAGTGAGAGATTATACAGCAACTCCAAGACTTGTTTTGAAGCCAAGAACACAGCCAATAGGAAGACCAATGACATAGTAAGTAACAAGATTCACATAAGCCACCACTGCTTGCCATCCACTTCCAATAGCAACCCCTTATTTCAAATGTCACAAAGATTAATCCAAAGAACAAAGATTAATCAAGAAACCTGGTCTCTTTTGTGTGTGTTTTTACCAGAGAGAATAGGTTGGATTCCATTTAAAAAAATGGAAACTGCGAGTAGAGGAAATAGGTCAGAGACTGCCACTATAACTTCTTTGTCGCTGGTGAAGGCTTTGCTTAGGCCGACACGGAACACGAGCACCACGACACAGAGGAACAAGCTGATGAGAACCGTCGTGATGTTCACCACCACCACTGATAACTTAGCCACTCGTGGATTTCCAGCTCCTAGCTCGTTGCTCACACGGACACTAACCAAAATAACACAAAACGTCAAAGGGGTAACTTAAATAAAAAAACTGCATGCTGTTTTTTTGGGTTTTGTTAAGACCTGATTGCTGCACTTAAACCAAGCATGAACTGCATATCCCAGTTCAAGTAATACATGCTGCAAAACCACTAAACCGGTTTAACATATAACCGTTGAGATTCAAGTTTGGGTGAAAATATTACCAAATCGAAATTGCATCTAAGGAAATTGTGGGATTGGTGAGTAAACCGGAGATGATCACTAGCCCTTGGTTGTACCATATCTCCAAACTACAAGATTTTCATTTCAAAATTAGTTTCAGCTTTTCATTAAACAAAAGATTTAACCGGTTTAGATCATAGACATTTACCATAGCATGACTGCTGAAGCTACCGTGAGCTTCAAGTAAGGCCAAATCCCTGTAAGAGCCCTAGCTGAAAACCCGGTCCAAGTCTCCCTACAACTCGGGCTCATCACGATATACAAACCGTTCACAGCCGCAAGCAGCCACCACGAGAGGCTCAGAATCAAAGCCGCACCGAGCAAGCCAAAATCCAACACGTTGGTTACAAGCCACGTGAGTAACGTGTGGAGCAAGAAAACTCCTAAAGACATGTAAGCCAAAGGGTTTACTATGTTCTGAGCCTGGAGGAACCTCTGCATAGGGCAAGCGAGAGCGAAGGCGTATATCTGAGGAATCATCCCACGTGCAAAGACCTGACCCTCGTGTGCGATGGCTACGGTTTGGCCCATTGCCTTTAGAATGGGACCAGAGTACCAGTAGAGGAACGTGAGGAGGACTGCAGCTGCGAGGTGCAAGACCATGGCTCGTTGGCAGATTATTCCCATTGATGAATACTGTCTCGCGCCGTACGCTTGACCACACACTGTCTGGACCGCGCTCGCCATTCCCAACTAGTCGATTTGATCAAATAAAAAAATTTAAACTAAGAACATCAGCATTGAAGATGTTAGTCACTTGTAAAATTAATTAAACTAATTAAAAAAATTTGTTTTCATAAAAATGGTGAAAATTTATTCTCATACAAAAACTATCAGTCTTCTTAAAACAATCTGATATAGATTTTGATTGGTAAAAGCTGTAATTTCATTTTTTGGCTCTAGAAATATTGCTGTGATTTTTTTTGCTTTGACTCTAGATTTTTAATTTTTAAAAGTCTCTAAATTTGAGCTTTAGGTATTTGTTTTTGTAGAGCAATTATAAAGAAATAAGTTTAAAAAAGTAGTGTGGATTTAAAAAAAATGGATGTGAGCTTTAAAAAAAATAAAATCAAGATTGATGTAAATTTATGACCGTAGATATAATTGTGGTTGTAGAGAGCTCTACAGCAATTGTCAATCACACCCATAAACAAGGGGAAATATCATAAAAATACCCCAACCAATATCTCTAGAATTTAGTTTAGATTTTTTTTAAAATACACTTTAATTTAAACTATCAATTAAAGAATATACCATTTAATCAATTAATTCAACCAATTATTAAAAACCTAACATTATTTCATTGGTCACACAATTTCTAATAAATGAAAAAGGTGCATTGAAATATGTAAACTACTTATATTGTAAAACAAACTCATTTTCCTAAAACTACTTATATTTAGAAACGGAGGGAGTATAATTATTCACATCTTACACGTCGGTTAGTCAATGTAGTTGAGAGAAGTGGGCCCACCATTTTCGTTTGATTCTTATGAGTTATATATGGAGTTACGGTAAGTTGTTTTAAATAAAAACTAGATTTTGGTTGTGCGGATGTTTGTTTTCACTTTTCTATACATAAATTATTGTTTTAAAACATTAATGGTATATAGTTTTAACGTTAATCATATACTTAAATGTTTACATAACTATTTCAAATACAATAATTTGATAATTTACATGTTATAATTAATCATCTGTTTAAAACCGTATGTATTTTCACTTCTTATTATATATTTATCTTATTGTATTTGCATTTAATTATTAAGAAAATTAATATATTGATGAGAAAACATATTTGACAATTATTTTGTATTTAATTTATGCTAAATTCTGACCCGTGTTTCAAAGCTATATTCATTTTTACTAATATTTTTTATGCTTATTCATTTTAGATAATATATTATTGTATATACAAAAGTCTAAGATATGTTAATTTTTAGACATGTATTATATGGTTTGCTAATTTAAGCCGTTCTATAATATATTATATTTTAAAAATAAATGATTTATATTTATGAAAATAAAATTTATAAATTTATCAATTAAATATACTTTTATCATATTTATTTAAGTATAATAACTGTATTTTAACATGATCATGCCTATAAAGTAGATAAAATAGGATATAATTTATTTATTTTTCATTCTATAAACGAAAACTTAAAATACATTAAATTATTGTTAAAATATTTTTACACAGATTTATCAGAATTTTTAAAACATAATAATAATAATATATATTTTATTTAAAATGAGAATATATTATGATTAAAGTAGTTATAAAGACTTTATATTATAAGCTTTAAAGAAATACATGTTAATTTTTATACATGTATTATATAGTTTGCTAATGTTAACCCATCTTACCAACGTATTAGATTTTATTTTTGAACATAAATATTTTATACTTACGAAAATAAAATTTATAAATTTAATACAATTTTATTATATTTAGCTCAATATAATAATTTTCTTTTAATATGATTGATTATGATTATATAATATATAAAATATCACAGAATTTTTTATTTTTCATGTTATAAACAATTACTGAATTTATTAATGTATAATAATATTTCAAACTAATTTTGAAATTAGTGAAAATATTTAAATATAATTTCTAATATGAAGATCTTGTAAAAATCTTTTAAAACAGATTGGTTAGAATTTTAAAATAAATATATTTATATTTAAAATAAAAAGATATCAAAAGATATTATGATTAAAGTATTTTAAAGATTCTATGTATTATTAGTCTTAATTAAATACATTTAATAAGATTTCAAAGTGATAGTCCAAATTAAAAAAAAAATCACACTTGAAAGAAGTCATAACTTCTATTTTAATATATAAGATAGTATATAAAATGAATATTATTGATGCAGTTATAAAATAATCAGTTTCTTAAAATTAGTTGGACCATACTTTTATTAATTGGTCGTATTATGTTTTAATAGAATAGATACATAAGTTTAGATGATATATTATTTAATATTAACTAAAGTTAACATAACGTTTCATGAGAGGAACCAAATATTATGGATGATATTAACAATGCATGTGAAATTTATCATAAGTTTCTCAATAGGTTTCTTACCCAAAAATTAATATTATATTGTTCAAAGATTCAATGAGTTTGCTCTAAAAGTGGTAATAAAGATAACGGAACAAAAAAACGGTATCAAAGCTTATGAATTATATTATATGGACCGATATGTTTCAGCGTAGTGCGTACCATGATACCGTAAGCGAGGCCTTGGATGCCGACGGTAGCGATGGAAGCGCCAGCGAGCTCAAGAGAACCAAGATGGCCGGTGAACATTACGGTGACGAAGCTGAGCATGTAGTTCAGCACAGAGACGACAATAGAGGCTCCAGAGAGCTTCCATAGAAGCTTTGACTCCCACACAAACAGCCTTAGCCACCACCGTGGCGTCACCGTGGATCTACCACGACCGAGAAACTCTTCTATCTCCGGTGAAGAACGTTCGGTGATCTGCGATTCTGAGTGGAGCCGTCTCAATAACGGCTCGTATGTCTCTGTGGAGCTCATGGTCCCTTTTTTTTTTTTCTCTTCTGTTAGTTATAGACAATTCGTGAAATATATTACTAACGTTTGTTTTGGTTTATTTTGAAGGTTCGAGTCGTTGATGAAAAATATAATTGACGGTTTAGATGTTTCATGACTGTTTGGTCTGATACTTTGGTGTCTACTGTAACAACCATTCTCTTTTTACCATTTATGGCCTAAACATTTATACTAGATTTTAAGCAAAAAAAAAACATTTATACTAGTTTGAGAAGTTAATCATATCAAACGAATGAGAATATGGAGGAGATGGACAAAGCATAAGAACTCCTAAAATATGACGGGTAGGGTTCTGGGTGGTGATTTTAGGGTTTTGGGTGAGGAAGTGCAGGATGAGAATATGGAGGAGATCGGAGAGCATGGGAGACCACCCGGAGATCCACCGGATGCTCCAGACTCTTAGGTGAACAAGGTATTAGGGTGCAATGAAGGAGGGATGCATGTACCGGAGGAGATTGTGGACGAGTCTTTCGTGGAATCAAATCTGAAGCTAGAGTTCCCGAATGGTGAGGATGGAGAACCGGTGATAACGATTGGAGAGGAGGTTTTGATTGCTATGAATGGTTTATGGAAGAGATGTATGATTGTTAAGGTCTTGGGGAGGAGTATCCCATTATTGAGCTTAACGAGAAGGCTGAAAGAGCTATGAAAACCTGCGGGATCAATGTTTGTGATGGATCTCCCGAAGAATTTTTTTATGGTTCGTTTTGGAGTAGAGGAGTAGTATATGAATGCGCTATCAGGTGGCCCATGGAGGCCTTTTGGGAGTTACCTTATGGTGCAAGCATGGACGCCTGAGTTTGATCCGCTGAGGGATGAGATAGTTACGACACCGGTCTGGGTTCGTTTAGCACATATCCCAGTTAATTTTTATCATAAAACGATACTGATGGGGATTGCCAAGGGGTTAGGAAAACTAATTAAGGTTGAATGCACCAAGCTAAAAGTCGAAAGAGCTAGATTTGCGAGAATTTGTGTGGAGGTTAACCTTAATAAGCCATTGAAAGGGACAATGATGATTAATGGCGAGAGGTACTGCGTATCATATGAAGGAATCTCGGCGATCTGCTCGTCATGTGGTATGTATGGATATCTAGCCTATTCATGCCCACGTAAGGTACTGGAGGAAACTCCTATAAATGTTGTTGTTCCAGTGGACATGACACAAAAGAATATGGAGGTTGCAGGTATGGATACATATTTTATCCCAGTGAGACAGGCGAGGAAAAGGCTAACTCAGAATGGGCAGAGAGGAGTTACACTGCGGAGTAATGAAAGTAGGGAGATGGTAGGAAATAAGACGTTGATCGGTAGTAAAAGTCGGGGGGCTCGTCAAGAGAGTATGTCGGAGGAGATAAGGGTTTCGAATAGGTTTGGAGGGTTGAATGTGGAGGAGGATATGGAGGAATAAGTGGAGGAGAGTGGGAATAGAGAAGAGAATAAAGAAAATAAGAATACTACTAATAGAGTTTCTAGAGGAGCGAGCAAAGAGACTGGGAAGGAATTCTCGTTTGGAAAGAATGGGAACAGAGGGAACCAACAACCAGCTCGATTGGGTCCAAAAGATAAGAAGATTAGCAACATGAGAGGCCCAAATCCTCCTAAGATCAAACTGAGAAATGTTGGGCCTATGCGGGGTTTGGTGTTTTGCCCAATAAGTGGGGAGAGTGGCCTGTCGGCGAGAGGGAAGAGACTACGAGTAGAGAAGGAAAATGTCGGCCCACCAGGGGGGGTTTTCGCAGGGGATGGGGAGCTAGACATAAATGAGAAGAATTATGCGCATGTGTACGATAAAAGCAACGCTCAGGAGCAACTTGCAGAGATGGAGAATCTGGAGTTGGATGAGGCAGAAGCTAGTGCGAGCCAAGGACGAGAAGTCCTGGAGAATGTGGTGGTATAACATTTTGCCCCGGTGATTCTATCTATTGATTATAAAGATCTGATGAAGTGCATTCTGTGGAATTGCCGGGGGGCAAATAAACCCCAATTTCGAAGATCGATTAGATATTTGGTGAAAAAGTTCAAGACAGATATCCTTACTGTTTTTGAAACTTATGCTGGTGGAGAAGCGGCAGACCGGATTTGTCGTGGTCTATTTCGGGTGGATGCGTGTGGCTAGAGTGGAGGTTTATGACTGTTATGGAGGGAGGAGATTGGAGAGCTTGAGGTGGTCAAGTCGTCGGATCAGTTTATACATGCTCGAATCGGGAATGGAGCAGAGGTGATTAATCTGATTGTTGTGTATGCGGCTCCTTCACCGAGCCGTAGAAGTGGCTTATGGGCTGCTTTAGAAGAAGTTTTGCGTAATGCGGAGGGTCCGGTGTTCGTTGGGGGAGACTTTAATACAATAGTGAGGATAGATGGAAGGAGTGATGGGAATGGGAGATTGTCTGAGGATTCTCTAAAGTTTGGTGATTGGATAAATGATATGTCACTGATTGATATGAGATTTCATGGGAATCAATTCACATGGAAAAGAGGGAAAACTGAAAGCACATTTGTAGCGAAGAGGCTGGATAGAATATTATGTTGTGCCCAGTCTAAACTCAGGTGGCAGGAGGCAAGTGTGAGGCATTTACCTTTCTTAGCATCAGACCACGCTCCTTTGTATCTACATGTCACACTAGAGGTTAAGGTTGATGCACGTCGACGTCCATTTCGGAGGCGGCATGGCTACAACACAATGAGTTTCAAGACTTGCTAACAGCTTCATGGGATCGTGATATTGATACAAGAGAGGCTTTGCAGAGGTTGGAAGTGACACTCTGAAAGTGGAACAGAGAAGTTTTCAGAAATGTCCAAAGAAGGAAAGATGACTTGTTGATGGAGATTACAGAGATACAAGACAAAATTGAGCAAGACCTCTCTGATGAGATCTTGGTAAAGGAGGGAGAGCTATTAAAAAAACTTGAGATCGTCCTCGAGCAAGAAGAAGTGCTCTGGCTCCAAAAGTCGCGGGAGAGGTGGTGTGTGCATGGAGATAGAAATACCAAGTTCTTTCATATGTCGACAATCATTAGGAGAAAGCGAAATCGAGTGGAGATGCTAAAGAAAGATGAAACTCAGTGGGTATCAGATGCAAAAGAACTTGAGAAGCTAGCGGTGGATTATTTCAGAAAACTATATTCTCTTGAAGACGTGGATACAAACATACAAATGCTAATGGAGAGGAGATTTGTGGGGCTTACAAGACAAGAGAAAATGGATCTTGACAAAACGTTTTCTGCGGAGGAAGTAGAGAAAGCGGTGAGAGCTATGGGCATCTTCAAGGCACCAGGTCCGGATGGGTTTCAACCAGTTTTCTATCAGAGGTGCTGGGAGACAGTTGGTGCATCTGTGATCAGGTTTGTCCTTCTTTTCTTTGAGACGGGGAAGTTGCCGGAGAATACTAATGATGCACTCGTGGTGCTAATTCCGAAAGTGACGAAACCTGAGTATATTACTCAGTTTCGACAGATAAGTCTCTGCAACGTGTTGTTAAAAACTATCATGAAGGCCATGGTAGGGAAACTGAAGAGTAGGAGTATTATGCCTAAACTGATTGGTCCTGCTCAGTCTAGTTTCATCCCGGGTAGATTGAGTGCGGATAACATTGTTGTGGTTCAGGAAGCTGTTCATTCGATGAAAAAGAAGCAAGGCCGCAAGGGTTGGATGCTGCTGAAACTGATTTGGAGAAAGCATATGATTGGGATTTTCTAGAAGATACACTAAGGGCTGTTGGTTTGTCTGAGAGGGGCTGCTGGTTTGTCTGAGAATTGGGTCAAGAGGATTATGGAATGTGTGTCTGGTCCATCAATGTGTATTTTGTGAAATGGGGAAAAATCTGAGCCGTTTAAGCCATCAAGAGGACTGCGACAAGGTGATCCACTCTCCCCGTACCTGTTTGTCTTATGCATGGAGAGATTATGTCAACTGATTGAGAAAGCAGTGGAGGATAAAAGATGGAAACCGATAAGATTGTCGAGAGGTGGTCCACAGCTATCTCACATTTGCTTCGCAAATGATATAATCATATTTTCAGAGGTTTCGGTGACGCATATTCGAGTGATCAGGAAAGTGTTGGAGAAGTTTTGTAAA
>NC_027753.1:22108329-22121384 GCF_000695525.1 Brassica oleracea var. oleracea | reverse complement strand
GGATCAGGGTGTCGAGAGATATGAACAAAGCCTTGTTAGCTAAAGTGGGATGGCATCTGTTACACGATATTGAGAGCTTATGGGCCAAAGTTTTACGAAGTAAGTACGGTGTGGGGGACATATATGATACATATTAGATGGTAGGGAGTAGCTCTAGCTCGTCAACATGGAAAAGTGTGGTAATGGGGATAAGAGAAGTGGTTCTTGTGGGCCATAGCTGGGTCACTGGTAATGGGAGAAATATCAGGTTCTGGATGGATAGTTGTATAGCAGGCCAACCACTCATGACTGAAGTGATTGCAGGGCTTCCAGAAGGATTTGAAGATATAACAGTTAGAGATATGTGGGGGGAAGGTGGAGGTTGGGATTTTGATAGAATTACCCCGTTGGTAACAGCGGAGAGAAGACTAGAGCTTATGGCAGTAGTAGTGGATACTGTTACTGGAGCAAAGGACCGTTTGGCATGGGGGCAGACTCCTAATGGGCAGTTTACGGTGAAGTCTGCATACGCCTTGCTTACAAGAAATGAGAATCCAAGACCGCAGATGGGGAGTTTCTTTCGATCTATGTGGCATGTTGTAGCACCTGAGAGAGTTCGAATGTTCATCTGGTTAGTGGCAAACCAAACAATCATAACGAATGCAAAGAGACATAGAAGGCACCTGAGTGGGACTGACTTATGCCAGGTCTGCAGAGGAGGAATTGAGACTATAATACATGTGTTATGTGATTGTCCTGCGATAAAAGGTATATGAGAGAGTTTTGTTCCGAGAACGAGAAGGGATGCTTTCTTCAGAATGCAGTTACTGGAATGGTTATATAAGAACCTGTGTGGCAACAATGCAGGTGGTGGTATTCTGTGGGCTACTATATTCGCTTTGACTCTATGGTGGGGATGGAAGTGGAGATGTGGAAATCTATTTGGTGTTACCCGACTGTGGAGAGATAGAGTCAAGTTCTTACGTGACTTGGCTAAGGGAGTTATAGCAGCGAATAGAGCAGAGAATGCTCACATAAAGGAGAGACATATGGTTGAGATAATGGTGGAATGGAAGCCACCTTGTGTGGGGTGGATGAAGCTGAACACGGACGAGGCATCACATGGGAACCCGGGGCCGGCGGCTGCAGGAGGAGCACTGCGAAAAGGAGAAGGCGAGTGGTGTGGTGGTTTTGCGATTAATATAGGTAGTTGTACGGCACCATTAGCGGAGTTATATGGTGTACTATGGTTTAGTGGTTTCTTGGGAGAAAGGGGTGAGAAGGCTGGAGGTAGAGGTCGATTCTATGATGGTGATGGAGTTTCTTATGATAGGGATTGGGGATACTCATCTGCTGTCTTTCCTGGTACGCTTGTGCCATGGCTTCTTGACAAGGGACTGGCTGGTCCGATTCGTTCATGTGTATAGGGAAGCAAACAGCTTAACTGATGGTTTGGCTAACCTTGAATTTTCTCTTCCGTTTGGTTTTCATAGTTTTGTTGTGGCACCGATTGAGGTCGCTGTTTTAGTTCATGAGGATGTTGCTGGACCGTTGCGGCCACGAAACTCGTCTTGTAAGCTGAAGTTTGGATTTTTTTTTAAAATAAATTGGGAGTCATTCTCCCATATTCCTACCAAAAAAATCATATCAAAAGAATTATTATGTGGCAAGGTATAAAACGAATTATACTTACATGAAAAGAAAAAAGTTGTTGATACCTAATGTTCGTCGACGATTATGAATATAGATCCAACTGCCAGTCTTAACCTTTGTACATCCTCTAAATTAAATGGGTGAAGAAATAGTTTTTTACACGTAGATAATTGTCAAGAAA
The DNA here is from genome assembly GCF_000695525.1 of Brassica oleracea var. oleracea. Taxonomy (NCBI): domain Eukaryota; kingdom Viridiplantae; phylum Streptophyta; class Magnoliopsida; order Brassicales; family Brassicaceae; genus Brassica; species Brassica oleracea. The sequence goes on along the minus strand of NC_027753.1, from coordinate 22,119,571 downwards.
ATGATAAAAGATAGTGATTACTGAAGTTTAACTAATGAAAAAGATATGTTCTTTTGTATCGGACTGAGTTTAACTAACGAAAAGGATAGATTCGTTTGTATCGAACTGAGTTTAACTAATGAAAATGATAGATCGTTTGTATCTGATTGAGTTTAATCAATGAAGTTTATGAGTGTTTAATATATATTAATTAGTTTCTCCTCCTTTTTTTTGTGCACCAATATTAATTAGGTTCTCCATAACACAATTTAACATGTTACCAAAGTAGTACCACTTGCCAATAATAAAGATACGATACGAGTAATAATAATGAACTTTTAAAAGGAACGGAAACCCTTTTCAGAATTGTGGCCCACAAACATCGTATGAGCCCATTACTTCTTTGCTCATGAGGCCCAACTGTAAATATACACGATTAATCTAAAAATAAAATAAATTATTCGCATTGGATGAGCTGTCCATGACGTAAGATGAAATCAATGAATTGTCTAATAGGTCGGGTGACCCACCAAACTCAGAAGATTACTCATTATTTCCACCAATTATTAAAAGTGTTTTATTTTCTAATAATTTCTTCTTCTTTTTTGGCAACATTTTCTAATAATTTCATAATAAATTTTCCACTATATCAAAATCTAATAAATTATATTGTATTAGCTATCGAGTGTAGACTCCCCCCTTAATTAAATATGAAGTATATAATTTTAATGATAAATGTCATTTTGATCATATAAATGTATTAACTATATATATATATATATATATATATATATATCTTTATATTCATGCATGAAAATAAGAAATTATAAATTTGTAATTAGGTTATCACAATTTCATTTTTAATATAATTATATTTTAATATAATTATCAAAGAATTACACAAGATGATAAACTAGTTAAATGAAATCTGCTGTAAAAAAAAAAAGTTAAATGAAATCTAAATTAATTTGGTCTTCTTTAAGACAAAATAAAAATAAAACGAAGAGTCCATCGCTTGACCGTAAGAAACTAAACTAGTAGGGCGTGAAGAAAAGAGGTGACTAGAGTCTGGGTTGTATGGTGTATCGTGTCTCACGTGGGACTTTTTTTTCACTAATTACCACGCGCGTGCGAGAGAATCTTACCTTACACCAGACCAGACCAGACCAACGAACCAATCATAAAACTCTCTCTCTCTCTCTCTCTCTCTCGCTCGTCTTCCTCTTGGATTTTGACTCTCGTCTCTTCGATTTCCACCGGAGAAGACGACCGTACGACCTCAAAATTCGCGACAAGCCGATTGTTTATCGGAGAATCGGTTTCTGAAATTTTTCCGATGGATCCGTCTAGACTTGCGGTAATCATAGCCGCGGCTGCTTGCAGTCCCAATCCAAACGACCGTAAAGCAGCTGAGCAGAGCCTTGATCAGGTTAACTCAACTTTTATTCTTTTATAAGAGATTTGACCTTGATCAGACTCTGGTCAACGAGCAATCGGTTATACTTTTTATTTGGAAATTCGATTTTGCAGATTCAGCACACTCCACAGCATCTGATAAGGGTTTTGCAAATTGTGGTTGATGGTGGATGTGACCCTGCCGTACGCCAAGCTGCTTGTATCCATTTCAAGAATTTCATCGCTAAGCATTGGGATCCTCATTCTGGTAATTTAATCGTTTCTTTCGTTTTTTTTTTTGATCAAATGAAATGTCTTTTTAATGTTAGTTTCTTGAAAAATTGAAACTTTTATTAATCCATTCCTTGTTTTTTTTTATTTAATGCAGGTGATCAGAGCAAAATCTTGCCAAGTGATAAGAATGTCGTCAGGGACCAGATTCTTGTTTATGTCTCTCAACTTCCTCCTATTTTGAGGTAGCAGTTATTGTACACCTGGCAGCATTCATTAAGACTTGTGTTTGTTGGTCCTTATTCTAGCTTTTTTCGTTGGTGATGCAGAGTGCAAATGGGAGAGTGCTTGAAGACAATAATTTACGCTGACTACCGTGAGCAATGGCCTCATCTCCTGGACTGGGTGAAGCACAACTTGCAGGATCAACAAGTTTATGGAGCCTTGTTTGTGTTGCGGATTCTATCTTCAAAATATGAGTTAGTTTGCTTCATTTTACTCATGTTATGAATCTGATTGACCCGCAATGACCATGTGGTTACGAATTACACCTTTTTGTCACTGCTCTTTACCTGCCATCTGGTGTCCGAAAAGGCTTCTTTGCACGAGTGACTTGTAGATTGTATATCTAGTCTGCTCAGTTCTGTACCCGTCTCTTTCTTATGTTCCCAACTTCCCATTCTTGAACTTACAAAGCGTGGTATCATTATCAGTGGTAGACTAGTAGAAAAAAATCCACTTTTAGGTTAGTTGGGGTGACATATCTCTGTGGGGTGGGTGGATACTGTTTACCACGAAAAGTTGAGAGTATCAGTTATCATATTCAACATCAGGGCAACAGCTTTTGTTTTTCTAGATAAAAATAAGTCCTTTCGTTAATTTTCACTCTCTGGTTATAGGTTTAAGTCAGATGAAGACAGGGCACCCATTTACAGAGTTGTCGAGGAGACATTTCCACATCTTTTGAGTATATTCAATAAGCTTATCCATATCGAAAATCCTTCTCTTGAAGTGGCAGACCATATCAAGCTTATCTGCAAGATATTCTGGTCATGTATTTATGTAAGTCCTACATCATGTAGACATTAGGGAATATGTGATGAGGTTTAATAATATATATCTTTTTTATCCTTGTTCTATACAGCTGGAGCTTCCGAGACCGTTGTTTGATCCAACCTTTTTTAATGCTTGGATGGTTCTGTTCCTAAACATTTTGGAACGTCCCGTTCCCGTGGAAGGTCAGCCTGAAGACCCTGAGCTTAGGAAATCATGGGGCTGGTGGAAGACCAAGAAGTGGGTTGCTCACATATTAAACAGGCTGTACACTCGGTATGCAGGATCATGAAAACCTATCTATTTAACTTACAACCTTGACACCTTTTTTTCATTTGCCTTCAAATAAACTGTTTTAAAAAACCTGTAATAGGTTTGGAGATATGAAACTTCAGAATCCAGACAACAAAGCCTTCGCCCAAATGTTTCAGATGAACTACGCGGCTAAGATATTGGAGTGCCACTTGAAATTGTTGAATGCCATTCGTATTGGTGACTATCTTCCTGACAGAGTCATCAACCTAATTCTTCAATATCTAAGCAACAGGTCGGATATTCTCTATGGCATACATACTTTTGATCATCTTTAGAAATTTATTTAGATATGGATACTCTGAAGCTCCTGGGAAAGGATCTATTGAACTAATTTATTGAACTAATTTATTCCACCTGAAGTTCCTGGGAAAGGATCTTTTTGGCTTTATTGAAGAGTTTTTAGTTGATAATATTTTTTCCTTGTTTGAGAAATCTTTGGTCTTGGTATTTCATACCTTTTCTCACAACCGTAATCAGAGCCATATTTAGAAATACAAAAAAAATGTTTACCGAAGAATTCGACATTTTGTACCACTAAATTTCACCTTTAGGGTCTTAGAATTGTGTGTAGAATTTCTAGTTGCAGACTTGCAGTTTCTGTTGTCTCCTTGAAAACTGATAAATGCTTTATCTGTATCTGGATTCCTTTGTCATTTGTGAGGTACGAGATTTCATATTGACTTGTTGTGTCTCTGCAGTATCCCGAAGAATAGCATGTACAACTTACTGCAGCCCCACCTTGATGTTCTATTATTTGAAGTAATATTCCCTCTGATGTGCTTCAATGATAATGATCAAATGCTTTGGGAAGAAGACCCGCATGAGTATGTGAGGAAGGGTTATGGTATGTTCCTGTCGTCTTGTTTGGATAATTCTAATCATGCCTTTTTCTTTAATAATATCTTTACTCTCTCTACAGATATAATTGAAGATCTGTACAGTCCCAGGACTGCATCTATGGACTTTGTGACTGAGTTAGTTAGAAAGCGTGGAAAAGACAACTTCCCAAAATTTATACAGTTCATCGTGGGAACTTTTACGAGGTACATTCAAACTTTATCTACAAGTTTTGCGAAGGGTCTAATTATATAACTGCGACATGATATAACTACTTTGTTTCTTTGTTTTAGATACGATGAAGCACCTCTAGACCAAAAGCCCTATCGCCAAAAGGATGGTGCTCTGCTTGCTGTTGGGACACTATGTGATAAACTGAGGCAAACTGAACCCTACAAATCTGAGCTGGAGAATATGTTAGTGCGACATGTTTTTCCTGAATTTAGCAGCCCAGCTGGTCATCTTAGAGCCAAGGTTTTACTGACTGTTTTTGATATACCTGCTTCTGCTTAGATGTTGTTATCATTGAAGATTTTGCGACTGAAGTTTTTATTCATCCCTATCTTTCTGGACAGAGCAACGTGTGTTTGTTAAATATTGATGCAACTCACCCATATTATGTTCATCACATGGATGCTGCATCTTGTTAAGCTTATTTCTCAAATTCCATCTTCTTTGTAGGCTGCGTGGGTTGCAGGGCAGTACGCCAACATCAATTTCTCAGACCAAACCAACTTTTCGAAGGCATTGCATTGTGTTATCTCTGGAATGCGTGATCCAGAACTTCCTGTTCGGGTGGACTCAGTTTTTGCTTTGCGTTCATTCATTGAAGCCTGCAAAAGTAAGTATTGGCACCACCAGAAAAATAGGTTTCTGTCTCTTCTTAAGATTTCTCCGGGCTTCACCATGTAAATTGCATTAGTATTAATTCAACTAAATTGATGTCCTGCAGATTTGGATGAGATCCGCCCACTTCTGCCACAACTTCTTGACGGTACACTTTTATAATGATTCTGCTGATAGTTATAGTTGCTCCCATTCCACTTCATTCAAAAGCTAAAACCTAACATCAAGTTAATCAACTGAAATACTCTTCACGGACTTATGCTTTGCAGAATTTTTCAAGCTAATGAATGAAGTTGAAAACGAAGATCTTGCTTTTACGTTAGAAACTATCGTGTATAAGTTTGGAGAGGAGATTTCTCCTTATGCTCTGGGTTTGTGCCAGAACTTGGTAAGATAGTATTTTTGTTGTGTACCCATTTTGTGTATTAATTTTCGATTGGCACTATTAACCCTGTTCTCTTGAATAAAACTTCCAGGCCAGTGCATTCTGGAGGTGTATCGACAGTGACAACGGTGATGATGAAACTGATGATACTGGTGCATTGGCTGCAGTGGGATGTCTTCGTGCCATCAGTACAATTCTTGAATCTATTAGTAGTCTTCCTCATCTTTATGGTCAGATTGAACCACAATTGCTGCCGATAATGCGTAAAATGTTGACAACCGATGGTCAAGGTATTCATAATGTTTCAGAGACGCCATATATTTGGAGTTGTTAGTTATTTATTAGGTTCCTTTGAATGCGTTATATTAGATGCATTGGGGTTTATGAATGATCTAAACTTGGTGATTCATCCATATTTTTTCTTATGGCCAGATGTTTTTGAAGAGGTTCTTGAGATCGTCTCATATATTACTACTTTTTCACCTACGATATCACTGGAAATGTGGAGTCTATGGCCTTTAATGATGCAAGCACTCGTGGATTGGGCCATTGACTTCTTCCCAAGTATGAAACTTCCCGTTTCTGTTTTTTCTTAATCATAAATTTTCATTCTTTTTTCTTATTTTTGCTCTTTTTGTTGGATCGTTCTTTTGAATTTCCTTAGATATACTGGTCCCTCTGCACAACTACATAACCAGGGGGACTGAGCGTTATCTCACTTGCAAGGAACCAGATTACCAGCAAAGTCTTTGGAATGTGGTCTCCTTGGTAAGCTCACTATACATTTACTCATAAATAAATGAAACACCTGATGCTGTCGTCTTTTTCCCTCCGGCCATACACATGTTCTAATATGTTAATTCTTTCCCATGACAGTTTATGGCGAACAAAAATATTGATGAAAGTGACCTTGTGCCAGCTCCGAAGCTAATAGGGATTGTGCTTCAGACTTGTAAGGGCCAGGTGGATCAGTGGGTAGAGCCTTACCTGAGAATCACATTAGATCGGCTACGAGGTGCTGAGAAATCGTCCTCCAAGTGTCTTCTGATTGAAGTGGTAAGCAATTTAGCCGTAGTTAAATTGTGCTTCGGAGATCTAATTGCTGCTTTAGTTGAGATGTGTCTCACAGAGTTTTGTATTTCCTGATTGGCAATAACCGCTGAATGTATTGCTCTGACACCCTTTGTGCAGATTGCAAATACCTTTTACTACAGTGCCCCGTTAGCACTTGGCATATTGCAACGCTTCGGTTTCGCAACGGAAATTTTGACTATATGGCTGCGCATGCTGCAAGAAAAGAAGAAGAGTGGTGTGCATGCTAACTTCAAGCGGTAAGTGAATCTAATCTGTGTAACCTCTTATCTCTCTATCTTCTCCTCACATTTCTTTCAAGATAAACAATCCTCCTTGCTTCTCATGCAGAGAACATGGTAAGAAAGTTTGCATATTGGGTTTGACATCACTTCTCTGTCTTCCTGCTGGTCAATTCCCTGGAGAAGTCTTGCCACCCGTATTCAGGGCTCTTCTCGAGCTTTTAGTGGCATACAAAGATCAACTTGCTGGTTAGTTCCTTTTTCACTCTCATTTTCCTTAATAACAAAACTTCACTGATATGCCTCTATGAACATGTGTGTAACAGAAGCTGCAAAGGCAGAAGATGAAGAAGATGAAGATGACGACAACATGGATGACTTTCAGACAGATGATGAAGATGATGACGGAGATGACGAGAATCCAGATGAAACTGATGGAAGTACACTCCGCAAATTAGCAGCACAGGTTTGTCTTCCTGAGAAAGGTATCACTGTGCTTATAAGTGTAGTAGCTCACTGAGGTCGCTTCCTTTGTAGGCAAAGGACTTCCGCTCTTACAGCGATGATGATGATTTCTCGGATGATGACTTTAGTGACGACGAGGAATTAGACACTCCAATTGATGAAGTGGATCCTTTCATACTCTTCATGGATGCAGTCACAGGTACAAGAGCTTTGTCATGTATATATTGATATCTGCAATACATGGTGAATTAATTATCTTCTGATTTCCTTTCTGTTTTTCTTATTAGCAATGCAAGCATCGGACTCGCTCAGGTTCCAAAGCCTTACGCAGACCCTAGACCCGCATTACCAAGGACTCGCAAACAATATCGCTCAGCACACGGAGCAGAGAAGAGCTGAGATTCAAAAAGAGCAACTTGAGAAGCAATCTTCCACAACAGTTGCTGCCTGATTTCTTCATGGGCTCAGCTCAGTCCTTGAAAAAAGCCAATGGGAGCAGCTCTCATTCTATATTCCGTTTGGCTGCATGTAAGCCTTTCTATCCTAAAGAAAAGTAGAGAGGCTTTATCTAGGTGAGTCTGGTCGACTCTCAATCACTCATTCATGTCTCAGAGATATCAATCTCTGCCATCTCCAGTTTTGCATTTCATCATCGTTTCCTTTTTTGGTTTTTATCATCCAAAATACCAAATAAAAAGACCAAATTTATTGCTGCTTATTTTATTTTTCGTTTCAGACAGAACAGATAAACCCTCTGGAGGGGTTTCTATGTTCTCCTATTGGGGTTGGAGGCATATATTAAGAAAGAATAAAAGCATTGTTTGTTTGTTTGTTTGTTTATCATTTATGTTTTTCACATTTCCTCATCTTTTTTGTCTGATTTGAAATCAAATGATTAATTTATCTTAGTTGATTTGTTAACTGAATCAAAATGATCAATTTTCTTCCTGGTCTGTGGAATTTGTGAACTGATAAAAACGATAACTTTTCTTATTGGTTCTAAACCGGTCCAAACCAAAACCAATTGAGGACAAGAAAGCCTAAAAGTTATTTTTGGCCCCACCATAAACATGTCTCAGGAAGCACGTCAATAGAAGTGAACCATAGATTAAAACCGGTTTACAAACAATTTATAAGATAAACCATAGATTAAAACTGGTGGCATTTATTGGTAAACCATCGATTTTAACTAACATCCACTAGACCAGCTTTGGCTGTCTGTCTTCATTACCGAAGAACCCTTTTCAAATCCCATCTGCTCTCTCTCTCTCTCTTCTCGCTGGATGCATGCACTGAAAATCTACTTAACATACCTCTCTTCTTTCTTTCGTGCAGAAAAAGAAGATGGACCGTGTTAGCAATCTACCAGACGAGGTTCTTTGCCATATACTGTCTTTCCTTACGACAAAGGAAGCTGCTTTGACATCGATTCTCGACAAGAGGTGGCGCAACCTTCTCGCATTTGTCCCTTGTCTTACTATTTATGACTCTATGTTTCTGCATCTTGAAAAGGGTAAACGGGAAAGGGAAGACAATAAACAGAGCTTCATGGACTTTGTGGATAGAGTTTTGGCGTTTCAGGGTTACTCTCCCCTAAACAAATTTGATAAGCCGGTGCTTATCTTGTAACAAGAAGGAGAGAGAGGAGATAAGAGAGAGGAGATAAGAGAGAGTATTAATTTGTTAATTGATCATTTGATAAGGTTTTCCATAAGAGACACTCCCTTTTAATAGACATGAAATACCAAAACGACATAGTATCATATATATAATAATACTTATTCTTTATTCAAACCCTCTTTCTCACAAGGAATCTCTTCTCACTCTCATGCTTTACTCAGTCACTTTTCTTCTTCTGGCTTCTACTCTTCTTCTGCACAAAAGCTAATGAAACAGCTAGCTTATCAATACCCCTCCGAAGAAGACTCAGCTTGTCCTCAAGCTGGAACTCTGGATACTGCTCTGTTATCACCTTGATAGGCTCCCATGTACTCTCAAACTCAGACAGACCTCTCCATTTGATTAACACCTCCGCTTGTTTGCTTACTTCCGATCTCCTTATGCTCAACACTTCTTCAGGTTCCGTGTTCCACTCAAATGAAGAAGACAGGATCAACGGAAGTTCCTGAACTCTGGTCTGCGGCTCAACCGCTTGCTTCAGTTGAGAGACATGAAACACTGAGTGGATTTGACGATGCCCATGTAGAGCCAACTTGTAAGCTACTTTTCCCACACGCTTCTCGATGAGATATGGCCCAAAGAACCGAGGTGCCAGCTTCTCTGCCTTACGCATCGCCACCGTTGTTTGTCTATAAGGCCGTAACTTCAGATAGACCCAGTCTCCAACTTCAAACTCAACAGCTCTGCGATGCTTGTTCGCCGAAGCCTGCATTCTCGCTTGCGCTGTCACCAAATTGTCTCGCAACTCCTGCAACAATACATCTCGATTCAGAATCAGCTCCTCTACCTCTGCATTCGCTGACGGTATATCCCCAAACCTCAACAATCTTGGAGGATCTCTCCCATACAAAGCACGGAACGGTGTGGTATTGAACGAAGAATGGTGTGATGTATTGTACCAATACTCTGCCCAAGGAAGCCACTGACTCCAAAACGAAGGCTTACGCCCTGCGAAACACCTCAAATACGCCTCCAAACACCTATTGACCACTTCTGTTTGGCCATCAGATTGCGGATGGTAAGCGGTACTCTTGTGCAATGCAGTTCCCTGACTCTGAAAGAGAGCTGACCAGAATTTGCTCAAGAAGACCTTGTCTCTATCAGATACCATAGTCTCAGGAAACCCATGTAGTTTAATCACCTCTTTCACAAAAACTTCTGCCACAGACTTCGCCGTAAACGGATGCTTCAATGGTATGAAGTGAGCATACTTAGTCAATCTGTCGACCACAACCAATATCACCTCGAACCCCTTTGAACTTGGTAATCCTTCCACAAAATCCAGACATATATCAGACCAAACCTGCTCCGGTATTGGTAACGGAGAAAGTAACGCCGCCGGCGACAAGGTCGAATACTTGTTCCTCTGACAAACTTCACAAGCCTTTATAAACGCAGTCACATCACTTCTCATCCCTTTCCAATAAACCTCTCTCGCCATTCTCTTAAAAGTTTTAAGAACCCCTTCATGCCCTCCTATCGCACTCGCATGAAATTGGCTCAGCAACGTAGGTATGAAAGGTGAACTGGTGGGAATCACCAAACGCCGATCTTTAAACAGAACACCCTCCTTCACATGATAACCGTCAAACTCTGGTTCACCCTTTCCAACGCCCTTAATGATGGCTTGTAAAGCCTCATCTCGCTCCACTTGCAATGCCAATTCCTCCATATCAATTGACAATGGTGCTGTCAGCTGAAACTCTTTGAACTCAGTGAGCTCTACTCGTCTTGATAGTGCGTCAACCACTCTATTTTCCTTGCCAGTCCTGTACTCAATCGTGTAATTCAATCCCAACAACTTAGAAGCTCATCTCTATTGTTCCACCGTGACCGCTTTCTGCTCTAGCAAGTGCCTCAGACTCTTCTGATCAGTTCGAATTGTGAACTGATGCCCCGTCAGATAATGTCTCCATTTGGTGACGGCAAACACTATGGCCAGTAGCTCTCTCTCGTAAACCGACTTCACACGACCCTTGCTAGAGAATCCCTTACTGATATACGCGATTGGTCTGTCATCTTGAGATAAAACCGCACCAATGCCAACTCCTGAAGCATCAGTTTCCACTACAAAAGGCTTAGTGAAATCCGGAAGCCTCAATACTGGTAACTTGCACATTGCTTCCTTTAGCTTAGCGAAAGCCTTCTGAGCTGCCTCTGACCAACAAAACCCTTCTTTTTTAAGCAAATCTATTAGAGGCAGTGCAATCTTCCCATAACTCAATACAAATCTCCGGTAGTATCCAGTCAAGCCAAGGAACCCACGCAAAGCCGTAACATTCTTGGGTACTGCCCAGCTTCTCATTGCTTTTATCTTCTCTGGGTCAGCTGATACTCCTTCCTTTGATATCACATGGCCCAGATAAGCTACCTCCCTCTGTGCAAAGGCACACTTCTTTTCGTTCGCATAGAAGCTGTGTTCCTTCAAGATTTGTAACACAATCTTCAGATGCTTCTGGTGTTCCTTCTCATCACGACTGTATACTAAGATGTCGTCGAAGAACACTAAGACGAACTTCCTCAGATATGGCTTGAAGATTTCGTTCATTATAGATTGAAAAGTCGCCGGTGCGTTAATGAGGCCGAACGGCATCACTAAGAACTCATAATGACCTTCATGCGTCTTGAAAGCTGTCTTACCCACATCACTCTCCTTAACCCTTATCTGGTGGTAACATGACTTGAGGTCTAACTTGGAGAAGATCGACGCTCCTGCTAATTCGTCCAACAACTCTTCAATGAC
>NC_027753.1:22060027-22084789 GCF_000695525.1 Brassica oleracea var. oleracea | reverse complement strand
TAAGTAATAATCATCGAGAAAAAGAATTAGAAACAGTAAATATCAAACTAAATAGATTAGAAAATTCCCTTGCAGACTTAGATAATAGACTCTAATAAAAATTAGACAAAAAATGCAAAAGTCCCAAATAAAAAAGGCAAAAGATAAAGAAAAATCTAAAGAAGTCACAGACAAAAGAAGCAAATATTTTGCTGAAATATGTAAAATCATAAATAAAAATAATGGAAGAGCAACCAATTTCAACAAAATGGAAAAAGATATAGTTAATATTAATTTAAACAAAATCAAAATAGTAGAAGAATATCAAAAGTTATGAAAATGGATAGAATTATGGAACAAACTGTAGAACATCATCCGGAATTATATTCTATACCAGGAATATCATATAAAGAAAGAATTATACCAATACAAAGAAATATGGCAGAAAATACTGAATATAATTTAGGTGCAAACATAAAGGAAGAACAAAAGATTAGTCATTCACTACGAATCATATGTGGAGTTTTAAATAATCATACCGAAATGTTAAGTAACATATCAATAGACCAAATTAAGATACAAGAAAGTCTTAATGATATAAAAAGTGAAATAAAAATTTTAGATGAACTTGATAGATTACAAGAATTAGATGATTTATTAAAAATGGTAAGTAATTTAACTATAACAATGAATAAACTCACTGAAAAATTATGACTGAAAAAATTGGCGATCAAATAAAGATAATACTTGAAAAAATACAAAATATAGAAGAAAAAATAAACAATGATTTAAATAAGATGCAACAAACAAATGAAAAACTCAAAGAAAATATAGACAACTACAAGCAATTAAATGATAGACAAATAAAATAACTAGGTGAGCTTAAACATAAATTAGAGGAGTCAGAAAAGAGGATATTTTAAAACAATAGATGATAAATATGAAAAATATGAAAAATATAAACATTTTAAACCAAAAGAAATGAGAGACGACCTTCTCGGTCTAGATTGTGTACAACAACAAGAAGGAAAAACTAGACTTCACACTTGGGTTGCTGAACATCAAATACAATTACAACTTGATGAATCGATTTCAAAATTAAATGCAGAAAGTTATCTAAATCTGCTCATATATAGAACCACAGGAATGGTTTTTACCTTCTTAGCTAGTTTAAAAGACACCGTAAAAATACAAATTAATACTTACAAAACGCATAATGATATCCTAATAGCTATTGTCGAAACACTTAACCAACAATTCCTCGGAGGATTAAACCTCTTAGGAAATGTACAAACTAATGAAGACGAAGATCAAATAATGAAAGTAAGGCATGTACTAAATAATATAGAGATATGTGATATATGCTACCTAAACGAATTTATATGTCAGTATGAATCATATTATTATCAACTACCTCATGAAGATTATGAAAAATACATGGATATATTTATCCAAAAATTACCTCAACCATTTAACGAAACTATTAGCAAGAAATTTAAAGAAAATAAAACAGAAGGATTAGTAGCAAACTCTTTAGGAGGAATAATAAAATCACTAAGAGACTATATAAGAAATCTATGTATTCAAAAACAAGAACTTAAAAAATCAAAAAGACCGTTTAACCTATGTTGTGATAAATATGAAGATATACCACAAAGATTTGGCTATGAACCAGAAAAATATAAAAAACGTAGAAAACATAAACCAAAATACTACAAAAGTTATAATAAAAGAAGATTTAAATACAATAATAAATATTATAAACCACAAAAAAAAAATGGAATGATAAATATAAAAATAAAAAATATTTTAAGAAAAAATTTGATAAAAAATATTGTCCGCAGGTAAAGAAAAATTGCAAATGTTGGTTATGTCAAGAAATTGGACATTATGCTAATGAATGCCCAAAAAGAAAAAACTATAAAAAAGAAATTCAATATTTAAATTTGGCAAATCAAATAGGGTTAGAACCTATTGAATCATCAGATAGTGAAATAGAATACTGTTATAAAATTACTACTGATTCAGAATCATCAGAATCTAGTTATACTAGATCATCAGATGAATTCGAATAGTACATTCATAAAAATAGAAATCGAAGAAACTAATAAATTAACTCTAGCATATATAGATTCAGGAGCAACCCTTTGTATTGCTCAAGAAAAAATGTTGAGCAAGAAAACATGGAAGAAGTTACCAAAACCAACGAAAATTACAGTTGCAGATAAAAGCCAACATGAATTAAAATATGCAGCATTCTTAGTAAAAATAAAAATAATGAACAAAATATTTATTATTCCAAGTATATATAAACATGATATCAGACTATCTTTTTTACTAGGAAACAACTTTCTAAAATTATAGAGACCTTTCTGTCAACATCTAAAACATATAACACTTACATGTCCAAAACTAAAGAATTAAAGGAAGGAAGAAATAAAAATACCTATATAATTCAAAAAGATTATTACTAATAAATAACATAAATAATGTAATAGTAAAAATAGTAAACAATGAAATGGTAATAAATAAACTTGATGAAGTTTGCAGTGAAGATCCATTAGATATAAAAAATACAAATAATATTTTAATAGAAATAAAACTAAGAGACCCAAATAAAGAAATTAAAGTAAACTACAAAATGACATATATTGAACAGGATGTAAACGAATTTAAAGAAGAAACAAAGGTATTACTTAATAAAGAGTTGATAAGAGAAAGTTATAGTCCTCATTCGTCACCAGCTTTTTATGTTAATAACCATAACGAGCAGAACCGAGGAAAACGAAGAATGGTAATAGACTATAGAAAAATTAATGAAGCAACTATTGGAAACGCTCAAAACCTACCACGTAAATAATTTTTAATTAAAAAACTTAGAGGAGCAAAATTCTTCTCGGCATCAGATGCAAAATCAGGATATTGGCAAATACGTCTCCATGAAAATACAAAACCATTAACGGCTTTTACTTGTCCACCTCAAAAACACTTCGAATGGAATGTTTTACCTTTTGGATTAAAACAAGCACCAGAAATTTTTCAACAATTTATGGATAACAATTTGATTGGATATGAAGAATTTAGTTCGGCATATATTGATGATATTATAATATTCACAAAAAATCACGAAAACGACCATTTAGAAAAAGTTTATAAAATATTAGAAATGTGTAAAGAAAAAGGAGTAGTACTAAGTAAAAAGAAAGCACAGATATTAAAAACAAGAATTGAATTCTTAGGTTTAGAAATAACTAGTGAAGGAAAAATAACCGCACAAAAACATATATTAGAAAAACATTATGAGTTTCCAAATAAACTAGAAGACAGAAAACAAATTCAAAGATTCATAGGAAATCTTAACTATTTATCAGAACAAGGTTTCTTTAAGAATATAGCAAAAGAGCGAAAATCGTTACAAGAAAAAATATCAGAAAAGGTACCATGGAAATGGGAAGAAACAGATATTTAAACAGTGAAGAAATTAAAAGAAATGTGTAAAAATTTACCAGAATTATATAACCCGACTGATAATGACATTCTAATAGTATCAACAGATGCATGTATTACACATTGGGGAACAACTCTTACGGCTCTAACTAATAGAGCCTTAGAGAAAACAGAAAAATTAAAAGAATTGATTACCCAGAAGACAAGTCTAAAACAAGAAAAACTAGTTAAATATAACAGTGGGACATTTACAGTAACTCAACAAAATTACCCTATTCATGAACTAGAAACATTAGCAGCTATAAAAGCTTTTTAAAAAATGGCAAATAGATTTAAGACCAATAACCTTTTACCTAAGAACTGACTCAAAATATTTGATAGGATTTCAGAAGTATAATATAAAAGCAATTATCTCAATACTCATACATACCAGTCTATATAAAAGGAGAACTCAATTCTATAGCAGATTCTCTTACACGAGAATACCGAAATCAACAGTCGAAAGACTGGTTCAATTTATTAAATAATTTTAATAAATAACTCATGACCTTGAGTATAAAAGATCAACCATCGATAATTGGTAAAGATTATCAACGAAACAGATAGTCTTCGGACAATAATTAGCCATTTTGGCAATATTTTCAGGAACCATGGAATCAGTGATAAAAATGATGGAGAATACTATCAAGCAGAAAAAAAGAAAATCTACAAAAACTCCAAGACGAAATTACCCAACTTGAAGCTACTATCCAAACACTAAAAAACCAAACCCAAAACAGTGAAACAATAATATTACCAGAAAGCCCGCCTACAAGCCCAGCTACTAAAAAACCCCATAAATATTATGTTATCTTCAACGGCCCAATGCGTGGAATATACGACGTATGGCATAAGGCCTCACAATTCATCACAGGAAGAAATATCACTCATAAAAGCTATGGCAACCTTGAGGACGCAAAACAGGCGCTTGACGACTCGGTCCAGAAACAAAAAGGAATAGCCGTTTCTTTCAAGGATCAACTTCTTCTCGGGGGAGGAGGACGAAACAATCAACCACAACCTGTAACCAGACTCACCCCTATAGGAAAAATTCCTACCATTGCCAAAATAGACACTACCCAAGCCATCCTTGAACAGATAAAACTAACCAAGGAAAATTTTCTCGAATACTTCGAAGAAATAAATACCTACCCGGAAAAAACCATCTACAAACATATATACCCAAAAATCCACCAAGGCCTTGGCCCAAAAGCAGTAGTACTTCCCGAAACAGACCCAATACTCACAAAAAACCTCCATGAATATGGACTTATAGAAACCCTTTATATACGAAAACCTGACTACCAGCTAAAACATTTTCCGATCGGATTAAAAACAACTATTACAAGATATTTTTCAGGATATGCTAAAGGAAAGGAAGTATTTCTTCAGTATTACAGCAACCACCCAGAACTCAACCACACAGGAATAAGCTGCCCAGCGATCAAATTAATAATAATGGGGATCAGTAACGAGCAATATCCAACAAAAGATGGTGCAGCAAACATTCATTACGATGAAGACGACCTGGTTCGAGTCGATGTTGAATTAACCACATGAATACTCAGAAAACTTGTCTACATGAACGACTTCTTCCGACTCAACTACAAATCCGACTCAACACTTTTACTCACCAAATCAACCAAAGAATTCGACATCCAAGAATTATAGGCCCGTTAGTCTACAAAATATGGGACAATGGGATCAACAAAAGTCTGCAATATCAACAAACAATGTGTAGACTACTCATTAAAAGTCAGCTACAGGACAAGATCAGCGAAAAACACAAATGCCCGATCTGTACAGACAAGTCAGAAGAAGCCCAAGAAGAAAAGGCCCAAGAAGACTCCAGTGATGACCCAATAATAGAAGACGAAGCAACACCGACAAAAACAATAAACATGTGAGAAAATTAGGTCGGCAACCACTCGTAACCACTTAAAAAAATCAATAATGTAATCTTATCTTTCTATTTTTCTTTTTGTTTCGATTGGCCAAGATAAGATTTCAATCTTATCCTCTTAAACGCCTCCGTTGTAATATAAAAAGATGCATAAGGCATCCATGAAGAAATAAGACTTAGGCGAGCTTGCTTGTATACATCTAAACTTTTCTGTTGAGACTCCATCTCTGAATAGCAGAAATATCAAATACAAAAGCTCGAAAATAATTTGGTATCAAAGCATCCATCACAAAAATATCAAAAATCAGAAGCATCAATCTTTGGAGTAGTTCATTCAACAACCTCCTGGGAGAAAATAAAATAGATCACGTTAGCAATCTACCAGACGGGGTTCTCTGTCATATTCTGTCTTTGCTTACTACAAAGGAGGCTGCTTTGACATCAATTCTCGCCATTTGTCCCTTCTCTTACTATTGATAACTCTGTGTTTCTTCATCCGGAAGAGGGTAAGCGGGATAGAGAAGACATTAAACAGAGCTTCATGGACTTTGTGGATAGAGTTTTGGTGCTGCAGGGTAACTCTCCACTTAAAAAATTATCCCTTTGAGTATGCTCCTGTGGCTGACACAGATCGACTGGATGGTTGGATAAGCAGTGTGTTAGCACGTGGTGTTTCGGATCTTGATCTAAATATCGTTCTGCATCTTGATCTAAAGATCCCTGGGGATTACTATCAGCTGAAAATAAACTATGGGATTGGTGTTGGTTGGGTTGCTGGTCGCGTTTTCTTACCGTTGCTTAAAACTCTGATTCTTGACACAGTTCCCGTTTGTCCACGTGAGTTTGAGATTCTGCTTCATGCTCTACCTTCCCTTGAGGAATTGGTTCTGACTCATGTAGTGTGGAAAGGTATGGATGTCACAGTGTCAAGTGCGAGCCTCAAGACCCTAACAATAAACTCAATCTTTGTTTTCAACGCTTTATCATTTGATACGCCAAGTCTCCTTCACTTTGAGTGCTCTGGTTTTGTTGCATCGGACTATCCACTAGTTAATATGGGAAACTTGGTTGATGCTCAAATCGACTTCTTCTTAAGTCAACTGCATATCAAGCAACTTAGAGAACCAGATCTTGATTGGTTTGACAACCAAGTTGCTCTCCGGTTTAGTAATAGGTGGAATTGAGGTCTTGTCATACGAAATGTGTGGAATTTCTTTCATGGCTTACGAAATGCTCGGAATCTTGACTTGTTTCCTGATACTCTTGAGGTCACTCTTCTCTTCTCTCTCCCTCTTGAAATATCTCTCTCTGTATAGGTTTGAAACATGTGATTCCAAAATTATTTTGTCTTGCTTTCAGGTGCTTTCTATGTGTGATGAATCGATGCCAGTCTTCAACAACCTCAAATCATTAGCTATTGAGAGTCACAAGTCTAGAGGATGGCAAGCAATGCCAGCTCTTCTAAGGAACTGTCCAAATTTAGAAACTCTTGTCATTAAGATAATAAAAACAACTAACATGTATTCTATAGTCCATGTTTAATACTTTGAATCTTCTCTTAATGGGTCTCCTTTGTACCTTTAGGGTCTCGTGCACCGTGTGACAGATAAGTGTGGGGATGTTTGCTGCTGCATCTCTCGGGAGGACAAAGGACTTTCACTCACACTTTGTCCAGTAAAAGTGATGAAGGTCCATGGGTTTCAAGGAACAATGGAAGAGATGGCGATGATAAAGCATTTCTTGGACTATTTTCCATGTTTGAAGGAGATGGAGGTCTATGCTGCTGAAGAGAATAATAATCCTACACGGGTAGGAGGAAACCAACGTGTCTTGGAGATGTTCGAACTCTACAACAAGTTATCGAGTTGCAATGTCCAGCTCCGCATATGAAGAAGAAAAACCATAATCCTAGTTTTTTTTTTTTTCGCCTGCAGTTTAAGTTTGTGTTTTAACTTTGCTTGAAAACCTGTCTCAAATTCAACTAAGACTGTAGTTTCTTCTTCTTGCTTGTAATCTGAATCATTTACTTTTATTGATGGATTGCTTTCCTTTGATTCTCCAACAGGTGTTTGATTTGAGTTTGTTGCCTTTTTGACAAAAGTGATATGTTTTGTTTTTGAGAAGAGAGTGACAAAGGTTACGAATTCATCACATAGGCCATCTTAGTCCAAACGTCGTTGTCTTAACGAATGTAATCATAAAATCTGACCATGAATTCAAACCGATTCAGGTAAAGACATGAAAACCTTAAAGCAGCCGATTTAGAAACCGAACCAAGTTATCTTATGGTTTGAGTTGTTAGTTTTATACATTTGGTGAAAAGCCATAACAGCTTGGGCCTTATTACTAATGGGCCATATAACATGAGATCAGTAAAACGATGCTGCCAAGTGGACTTTTCTTTAACCACCTGAGATTAAAACCAAAGCCTAAATTCTCAATGCCATTTGTTTCGGAAAATAAACCGATAAAATCTGATTAGATTAAGTTGGTCGTTTTCTCTGCGTGGAAAAATCCCAAGGTGAACGAACCACCTCAAGAAAACTCTATTGTTATCTCTTAATTCGAGGTTCTAGTCATCTCTCTCCTTCTCAATTAGTGAAATTATCTGTATCGCATTGTTTCCTTGAAAATGTCAGAGTGACTGATTCTCTAACTCTGAGATTTTGATTTATTTATTTTTTTTTAAATATTTACCCGTTGAATTGTTCATGTCTTTGAGGTGATAATCCACGGCGACGCTGAGGATCGCGCGGCGAGGGAAAATCTTGAGATGGAGAACAAGAGTCAGGAGCTCACGAGGGAGAATCTCGAGATGAAGGAGAGGTTAAAGAAGCTAACGGGAGATGAAACACGTGGAAGCGGAGATGAATCAGAGCATCGGAGAAATGGAGAAAGAGATGGAGGATTACGAGGAAGAGAAGAAGGCTCTTGAGTCTATTTCCACCAGAGCTGTTGAGCTCGAAGCGGAGGTGTTGAGTCTTCAGGAAGATCTCAACGCTTCGTTGGCGGAGGTGGATAAGAGGGTGGAAGAAGTTGCTGAGCTGAAGGAAGAGTTGTTGGAGAAGGGAGAGAAGCTGGAAGGGTGTGAGA
The DNA here is from genome assembly GCF_000695525.1 of Brassica oleracea var. oleracea. Lineage (NCBI taxonomy): Eukaryota > Viridiplantae > Streptophyta > Magnoliopsida > Brassicales > Brassicaceae > Brassica > Brassica oleracea. The sequence goes on along the minus strand of NC_027753.1, from coordinate 22,076,328 downwards.
AGGAAGCTGAGGGGTTAAGGAAAGATAGAGCTGAGGTTGAGAGGAAGGTTAGAGAGTTGGAAAGGAAGATTGGGGTTTTGGAAGTTAGGGTAGTGGAGGAGAAGAGCAAGAAGGTTAGGTTAGAAGAGGAGACGAGGGAGAAAGGTGATGCGGAAGAGAAGGAGATTAACGAGTTGAAGAAGAAAGTTGGGGACTTGAATCTGGAGGTGGTGAATAATGGAGAGGAGTTGAAGAGATGCAGATTTGAGAAGAAGATGGAGACAGTGAGTGAAGCTGAGGTAAGAGAGAAGGAAATGGAGTTGAAGAAAAAGGAGTTGGTGAAGAAGGTTGATGAAGCGAGGGAGATGATAGTTGAGTTGAAAGAGAGAGCCATGAAGCCTGGTATCAGAGCGAGAAAGTAGAGTTGTGGTGGCCATTGGGTTGGTGTTGGTTTGGTTGCAGCGTCCGCGTTCGTCTGCTACTCCAAGCTAAGGTGATTTTTTTTTTTTATTAATACTTTGTTAGCGGATGAGGAATAACTGATGACCAAAGATTGAATTCAAGAATGGATTGTTATACAGGTTTGACTCTAACTTTGTTTTGGGTTTATGATGTTTTTGTTGTTGATTGGGAAAACTTCAGTTTTTGGTTATGCCACGAATGAATTTCGTAACTGTTCTTTATCACTTCTACTTGTCTTTCTCCTTTCCAATTCACTGGATTTCAGAGAGAAACACGTTTTGCTTGACCAGTGCTTCTTCATCTCAAGTCCATGAGGAAAGAAAAAAACTTAATATATTTGAGACAGTTTTTGAAAGTGGTTCTTGGAAGAACATATCAAAGGTCTGACTGCAAGAAATGAAGCAACTCATTGTAGATTAGTAGATTGCATCAAGACCAAGAATCTTCATATCTGTGTTTTCCTATAAGCCTTGGTCCTCTAAAACGAGGCTAAGTCTTAGAAGCGCTTGTTTTGGTGCGCCTTTGGCCATAGCTAGAAAAGACCAAACACAGTTTCAGATAAGGAATGGTAAACTACTGTCCGTTTATATTTTTGGATAGCAAAGTGTGTGGAACACAAAAAGAGTCGATCTATTTGTCTAAAACAAGCACTCCAAGAGATATGGAGCTTCTTCTCGTTTTCGATAAACAACTCACAACTACTTTTTGGTCAATAAAACTTGAAAAAAAAAGAAAAGAATATTATAAAGAAGGGTGAGATGCAGACCCCATCGATGGCTGCCTCCACTACTTTCTACTACCCGATCCCCAAAAGCTTCCTTCTTTCTCCCCCTTCCCGTTACAAACGAAACCCTAATAATCTCATCTCTTGCTCCGCCAAACCCACCTCTTCTCTGCAAACGACAAACCATCGAATCCAAAAGCAGAACCTTCCTCTACCACCCACTTTCGAAGATTCCTTTCTCCTCTACCAATTCAGCTCCCCAACAGAAGACCCAGGATTCTCTAACCGGATCTCTGACGGAGAACCGATCGAATTAGTTATCCGCGGCGTAGAAGACGACAATAAAAACTTGGTAATTTCGTCGAACATGTGGTGGGCAGATCTGAAAGCGGCTCTTGGGCAACGAATCAACGTAGAGGGCATCGTCTCTTCCGTCGCCGTAATCGTAAAAGACCGTCATTTGGTTCTTCCCCATGTTTCCGTCAGAGATTTACGCTACATTGATTGGGGAGAGCTGAAGAAAAGGGGGTTCAAGGGTGTAGTCTTCGATAAAGATAACACACTTACTGCTCCTTACTCTCTAGCGATCTGGCCACCACTCAGGCCTTCGATTGAGCAGTGTAAGGCCGTGTTCGGACATGACATCGCCGTGTTTAGCAACTCAGCAGGTGAAAAGTTGGATAAAGTTTGCATCTTTCTGTTGTTTGGTTGATTGAAAGATGCTAACTTTAAACGTCTCTTTGTACATTAGGGCTTACGGAATATGATCATGATGATTCGAAAGCTAAAGCATTGGAGGCTGAAACAGGGATTAGAGTGTTGAGACATAGTAAGTTACTTGTGTCTACTCTGATTCTCTTGGTTTTGTAGCTTTGTTTAACTTGATAACTGATCAAGACTGTTTTCAAATTCATGATTTTAGGGACAAAGAAGCCTGCGGGGACTGCTGAAGAAGTTGAGAAACACTTTGGTTGCGCATCTTCAGAGCTAATCATGGTAAAGTAAACTTCGTGATGAATGTTTGGGATGAAACTGCTTGGTAGATAAGATGTGTGGTATGTAAAGTGTAAGTTTTTTTTGGCACAGGTGGGTGATCGACCTTTTACAGATATCGTTTATGGGAACAGAAACGGGTTTCTAACCGTGTTAACTGAACCGTTGAGTCGAGCTGAGGAACCTTTCATTGTTAGGCAGGTTGGTTGTGTTTGTCTCCTCTTGTACACTTATGTGACTGGAGAACATTTTAGTTTTGTTTACATCACACTTCATTTAGCTTCTCGGATTGCTTGAAAACTTGTTGTATAGTATAAAACTAATGGAGTGATTTCACTTATTTGGTGGAACACAAATTGTACAGGTGAGGAGATTAGAGTTGGCCTTGTTGAAACGTTGGTTGAGAAAAGGTTTGAAGCCTGTGGATCACATTTTGGTATCAGATGTAACTCCATTTGTTAAGGATCTTTCAGATTTGTAAGATGGATTCTCAGTTTGCTCAAGCAACAACTCTGTTCCTTGTTTTTTTTTTGGTGTAATGGAAATTTTGACTTTTGGCCAAGTGAGAAATGGTAATTCAAAGTTTGGGATCCGAATCATTGGTAATGCAGAGGAGCAAGATTTAGAGAACTGAAAGATCCATAATATATTTGTGATGGAGTCTTTGCCTCCTTGGTATAAATAAGATTGGACAAAGAATCGGCAGCTCAGTAATCATGCATAATAGTAGATATCTAGCAATGCATCTCAGCGTAACAGAACCAAACCAAGACCAAATATTGCATGTTGCAAGACAAGCAAGTACTAGAAATAGTGTCAGACAGTTCACTTTTTGGGAAGATATGGAGAGTAAAAACAGAAATCTATCATACTTCGCACCAAGGCCCTATAAAAGTCAAAACTCTAATTCTACGCTGGCATGCCTTTATAGATCAGCATTCAGCAGCCTCTTAAAAATCCATATTTGGAGGTATAAGAACATCCTCGGATCAGTTTCTAAAGAAGATTGTTTGGGGGATTTTACTCAACTTGGCTCTTGAGGTTTTCCATGGGTGAAGTAGAACCATGTTGCCTAAGGACATAAGGCAAATACCTTGGTGTTTGAAATGAGTCTGCTTTGCATTTTTCACTACCAGGCATGTATTAGTACCAAATTTTTACATGTTCCACTTTATTACCATGAAAAAGGACGAGGATCTTAAAACATGAAAATCTGAAACCATTCATCCCATGTACGATCTAAACCAGCTAAGGATTTGTTCAGACTGCGAGCTCTATGCATGTGCAAGTTTCTAGTCTTAAAAACGTCAAATACTGCATTTTTATAATCTTAACGTCAAATAAAATGAAACATATGGAGACAGAGGAGTATAAATGTATAATAGGTTAGTTGTGAATTTCAGATAAGATTTTGAAATTTTTCGGTTGCATGAATAATTGAATGTAATTTCCAAAGTTATCAACTTGTGTAGGGAACATTGGCAAACGCACTACCAATACATGCAGAAACGACAACGTGCTTGTGTTCAAAATAATTAATCTCTAAAATTGAAATGATTTATGTTATCCAAAATAGCTGACTTTTTTTTTGAGCAACAAATAGCTGACACACTTGTAGTTTATATCCATTTTGGCCACACTTTGTAGTTTATATTATAAGATTTGGTTTTTCTGGCCACACTTTGGTTCTGAAATCTTAATGTTCATTTTTCCATATCGAACAATAATGACACTCAACAGAATGCGAAATCTATTAATTTATACCCTTCAAATTGACCTAGACTTTTAGTTTGTAAACCTACATGACCACATGTTGTAGTTGAACCATTGAAGTATATAATCTGAAGTTATGTAATTATTACACTAGTTCAAATAACCATTTAAAGTCTTATTCCATATCATCACTCGTCTTAAATCCATATCATCACTTGTCTTATTCAACTACAACCATTCAAATCATGAACAAGAACACAAAACACAACTTAGGTGAACATAAATGCCTGACAATTCACACCACCTAGGCAGAAAACAATACTCCATAGCATAGCACGATATCACTCAAGTTGTCTGAGTGCCCTTCCTATTGTTATAATTACACATAATTAATAGTCTAATGTCTTTTAGAGTTTGGTAGTAATCTTGTGTCTTTTAATTACTGCAATTACCTAAATCCTCAAAACTTGGTTAACTACCTACTCCATTGCCATAAGTAACAGAGCAATTAAAGGACGGTGATCTCCAGGAATAGCGCCCCATTAAATTCCATGTGGGGGCTCCCACACTCGAACCCCCTCTGCTATGTGTCGGTGTGACTCCACAAAATAACAAAATCAATTGTGGAAGAGGACATTCTTGTTATTTTCTGCTGCAATTACACTATCTATTTATAGGTAAGTATTTATAATTTTATTTAGTCCTAATGTTCTCATAATCCATTTTACTGAATAATTTATCTATTAATCGTTGAACTCAGGGGCGAATCTAGACAATTTAAACAATGGGTGCATTACGGTGATGAAATAATAAAATTGCATATAAAAAAGATTGAACCTTGGAAAGTGAGAATGCACAAGCTACTTTTTACCATATAAGCTACTATTTTTACCATATAAACTACCATTTTTTGATGTTTTACATACAAAATTTAAAATTTTAATATAATTGAAGGTGCACATGCTCCCACGCCCTATAACCTGCCTTCGCCACTGGTTGAACTAATATTTATTTTTCGAAAATAAGTACCAACTATTAATCTAATTCAAAGAAATATAAAAAGTTAGTATTTGTTTTAGCGGTTCAGTCGTGTTTTATTTCAACAAATAAACACACATTTTATTCATGTTCAATTATCTTAGTTTAATTTCTACCGAAAGTTAAATATTAAATTGAGCTTTTGTCTGATCTTAAATTAATTTTTGTCAGTAAACTATTACTACTTAATTATTTTTATTTCTACCCTGAAACTGTATATAAATTAGTATATATTATATATTATCTTTTATAATTTATGATATTTTATTTAAAAGCAGCATAAATAATAAAATTTTCTTCGAAAACTATTATTAAAAATATAAATTAATTAGTTCAACCAATCATTAAAAATTATAAAATATAAATGGTCAAGCAGTTTTCAATTAAATCAAAGCTAATACAGAAAATCAAAATATTTTATATTTTTAAACCAAAAAAAAACATTTTATATTATTATATCTACACAGACATTTATATATATGGGATAAATTCCCGCTGAATTGAACGCGGCTTTGGTTTTGGCTTTTTATATTTTATATTATTCCTTTTCAAAATATTATAAAGAATAAATCTATTATGATGGAATAATATTGGTGAAAATATATACATGTGTCGTCCCCTTGGCTTGCTTCTTCAGAAAATCATTTTTGAATGTTGTTTTTATTCCCATCGTACTACAAGATCAACACCCTAGTCCCTCTCTCGCTTTCGCTCTTCGTCGAGTCTCGTCAGTCCATCCATCGATTGTTTATCCAAATTCTGGATTCCCGTCTGTCTTCCATCTTCAAGCTTCTTCATCCGGATCCCTCGTAGGTTTTAGGTTGTTTAGTAAAGTTTTGTTTTCAGTGTCGGAGATCTGGAAAACAGAGAGTCGTGGTGTGTTAACTGTTTTGGACTTGATGGAAGTGGAGAGACAGTGAGAAGAGATGAAGTTTTACATATCGGCTACTGGGATTAAGAAGGTTACCATATCGAATCCCGGCGGAGGTAACGGGAAAGGAGGCGGAGGATGCGCGGCGGCGCGGAGATTCTCTGGTCGGACGTTGTTACTGTTGCTGCTGGTGCTAGCGATCGTACTGCCCTTTGTTTTCGTTTGGTTCGCGTTTCTCGTCCTCGAATCCGCCTCCGGTTGCGATTCTCCACTTGGTACTATACTTCCTTCTCATTCTTTCAAATAAAGATTACTATTACATTTGCCCAAAAAAAAAGAAGATTACTATTACATTTTGATTTAATCGAAAACTCGAAATTAAAGAAAAATAACATTCACCTATAGTTAAACATAAAATAGTATTACTATATATTTATATTGGGGATTATCATTTCAAATAATATTTATATATTTTAGAAAATAAATTAAAGTGAAAACCGCCATAATTTTTTTTAAAAAAATTGAGAAGATGTGAATTAAAAATGGTCACCTTAATTAATTATTTTCAACTTCCAGACTAATTTTAATGTCAATGGATTTGGCAAATATTTAGTACAATATCTTGTCATGGTGAATTTGTTGCTGCAAAGTGTGAATTTAATAAATGTTTGCCTTTGATTTGGATTATATCATTAATATATCTTCGTATTGAATACCATGTGCTTGTGATTCTTGTTCATGTATTAATTTTTCGTATGATTTGTAAATTTAATACTATTACTCTTTTTTCTTCTTTTGACTCTGTGTATCCTCAGATTGCATGGGACTGAGACTTTTCAGTGGGGGCGACACATCTCTGGTAAGCTTTTTGTATTACTCTCCACTATTAAATACTACATGATCTTCATTGTAAATTTTTATGTCGGCAAATGTTATACAAGTATATCGTATACGTTAAGATATTTTTCATGTGATTATTTCGGTTTAGTAAGCTTTTTAATCATTAACGTTTATGATGGGGGGGGGGAACAAATTCAGCACTTGCCATAGTGCTGCTACTAAAGAGAAAAAAAAATAAAAAATATGATTTGTGTGGGGGAAAAAGTAATTTCCAGCTGTATTACGTTAGTGTTGCTGGTGTCGTATAGTGAGCCTTCTTACCTTGTGGATACGTGATCATTTCATGTCATTGTCTGAGATGAAAGTAATAATAGTCTTAGGGTGAATGGTGATTTGCTCCATTTTCTTGTCCATGCAATGACTTTTTCTCGTATGATTTTTTACTTTGATTGAAACAGACACTTGTTAGATTTTTCCTCTTTTTATCTTGGTAAATATAGAATGATTTTGACAGATTCATTTTTTATTTAATGCCGTTGAATAAACTCTGGTCTGATATCAACATGTGTGATTGTCGGAAACGAGCCCACAAAGTGGTTTCTTGTCATCTATTTACCTTTCTTACTTGATTAAAAGTTAGAACATAGCATGCCCTAGAGATTGTCTAATTAGAAGCTTCACTGAGTGAGCTAATTAGTTTTAGCGAAGGGAACAAATATATTCGTAGACTTTAATTGGATTGCTATAGATGCCAAAACCAACGTAGTAAGACATCACTTGGATATATGCAGGAGTTTCAACTTTCCACTCAGTTTGCTAACATGTGACGTGGCAGATTAAGCTGCCACGAGAAAATCAATAGCCACTTGGTTTCTTTTTCCTTTATACGTAGCAACAAATAGGAACAAAGAGAAACGAGACAGACGGATAATTCCAATAGATGACTTGAAAAGGCTTTCTTTCGGATCAAATGCACTGTTTCCCTTTTGTTGTTTTGTGTCATGAGTTGATGTAAAGACACTTATGGCAGCTTTTTGGTTAGCAAACAACTCATTGTATGACAAATGCGTGTTATGTGCCTCTTTCAGAAAATTAGCGAAGAGTTGACACGAGCGCTAGTGGAAGAGACAGGTCAGGACGGTAATGGGATAGGAAAGAAGGGCTCATTGGAGTCATTTGATGAACTTGTCAAGGAGATGACGTTAAAACGCCGTGATATAAAGGCGTTTGCTTCCGTGACTAAGAAGCTAGTAAGTCTCTTTCTAGCTTCACTCTTTAAAAAAGTTTCTGACCAATACTCTAGTAGTGTCAGCTTCGGTAAATAGTAAGATTATATTTACTATATCAACTATCTCAAAAAAAAAAAAAAAATCATGGGTTAGATGACGGTTGTTGTTGTACGTTAACCTAGTGGATGATTAAAGGTTTTTTTGTTGGAGTTGATCCTGAGCATGTGACATTTTGTTCTTTTCAAATTTCAGCTGTTGCGGATGGAACGTAAAGTCCAATCAGCGAAGCATCACGAGTTAGTGTACTGGCATTTAGCTTCCCACGGCATTCCCAAAAGCCTCCATTGCCTTTCCCTCAGGTTAACGGAAGAGTACTCTGTCAACGCAATGGCTCGAGCGCGTTTGCCTCCACCTGAATCCGTTTCTCGTCTGACCGACCCATCTTTTCACCATGTCGTCATCTTGACCGACAATGTTCTGGCTGCCTCTGTCGTCATATCTTCCACTGTACAAAACGCTGTGGATCCAGACAAGTTCGTCTTTCACATCGTTACAGATAAGAAGACCTATACCCCTATGCACGCTTGGTTTGCTATCAACTCTGCTTCGTCACCCGTTGTGGAAGTAAAGGGTCTTCATCAGTATGACTGGCCTCAGGAAGTGAATGTCAGGGTCAAAGAGATGCTGGAGATTCACCGCATGATCTGGAGACGTCATTATCAGAATTTGAAGGACTCTGATTATAGTTTCGTCGAGGGTACTCATGAGCAGTCCTTGCAAGCTCTAAACCCTAGCTGCCTTGCTCTTTTGAATCATCTTCGCATCTACATTCCCATGGTAAAGTCTTTTTTTCGTCCACTCAACTCTTCTCTGAGTTAAAAAAAAAAAACCTGATCTGTTCTCTTTTCTTTTTGGACCGCACAGCTTTTTCCAGAGCTCAACAAGATAGTGTTGTTGGATGATGATGTAGTAGTACAACGTGACCTTTCGTCTTTATGGGAAACGGATCTCAACGGTAACGTTGTTGGTGCAGTTTTTGATTCATGGTGCGGAAATAACTGTTGCCCTGGAAGAAAAAACAAAGACTATTTCAACTTCTCGCATCCTCTCATCTCATCAAACTTACGTCAAGATGACTGCGCTTGGCTTTCTGGTATGAATGTCTTTGATCTCAAAGCTTGGAGACAAACCAATATCACAGAAGCTTACTCCTCATGGTTAAGACTCGTGAGTATATATATATATGTACATCAATCTCATTTCTCTTCATGGTATCTGCACTTCAACTTGGTTACACAAATCTTGATTTGATTACAGAGTGTTAGCTCTGGACTACAGTTATGGCAACCAGGAGCTTTACCACCAACCCTACTTGCTTTCAAAGGACTCACACAGTCTCTTGACCCATCATGGCACGTAGCTGGACTAGGATCTCGATCCTTTAAGTCCCCTGAAGAGATTCTGAAATCTGCTGCGGTTTTACATTTCAGCGGTCCAGCTAAACCGTGGCTAGAGATTAGCAACCCTGTGGTGCGATCTCTCTGGTATAGATACGTTAACTCTTCCAACATCTTGGTTAGAAAATGTAAAATCATGAACTGATGAAAAAAGAAACGGGCGATAAAAGGCAATACTAGGAGCTGTATGAGAGAACAGAGGGAAGTAGGTTTAGCCTTCAGCCTCTGCTCATAGTTCTCTCATGTCCATATATACTAAAGAGTAATATAGAATAAGGACATTAAACTAGACTTTATGAATATCTAGTTTATTCTGTGGGGCCAGTATACCCCTCTATAATTAAAAAAAAATGTAGTTTTTTTTGTGATCTCAAATAGTATAATGTATTTTGTTTAGTTATAGCTACACATCAGAAGATAGATGTTTGTAAGTTTGTATCTTTGTAACACTTGATTTATTTATGTTATTATTATTGGAACCTAAAAAACTATGCATGAGAAGAAGTTACTCTTAGTGTCTTTCTCTGAACAACCGTTTTGAGGGGAAGAAACAAGTGTTTTTTTTCATGTTTAAAACTTAGACAAGTTGAAGAGGAGGTTGGTCTTGACCGGAGAAATGTAGATTCGGTTCAAGAAGGTTAACCGGAATATAGTTCCGGTTATAATGCTGTGACTGGTCATGGGAAGATAGACCGGGTTCGTAAACCGCTGTTCCTTGTATTACACTCGAATCCTGCTGCTCCGGATTCAATCTCGCACCTTGTGATATCTGCAAAGACCGAACATCAAAGTTTGGTTTGTTACACACGTTATCTTCTCGGGTAGGCGATGATGTAAAGAAGAGAGATTTAGACTAACCTTAGCTCGCAGGTACATGTTATCGTGTTGCAACTCCATTTCCTACACGATTTATAGGAAACTCAAAAACCTAAAAAGACGGTGCAAGATATGGAAGAAACGTTACTTACCCTCTTCTGCATATACTCTATCTCTGCCATTAACAGCTCATTCTGCGAGATTTTCATTATAAGAGTAAGAAAACTATATAAGTTATAGAGAGACAAAGAGACGTTAGGGTAAGTACCTTCTTGGATCGGACACGGTTGATTCCTTTTTCAAGACGTCCTTCGAGGTTTTTGAGTTCCTTGAAGTTCAAGGAACCAAGTGATTCCCCAACTATATGCCTTTCATTTCACAACATTAAATAATCAAAACAACATCAATAATAGAGAAGTAGTGATCAAACCAAAAGACCGTCTTATTTACCTGTTAGAATTTTGAATGTCACGAATCTGCCTCCGAAGCTTAGAGGCTTCTTGCTGATAGTACTTCAGAGTTCCATGCATACAAACACCAAAACGTTTCATGAACCCATCCAAATTTTTTTAATTTTTTTTGTAACGTTAATTGGTCATCATAAAAAAAAGATGAGAAAAAGAAAAAGAGAGGGGGAATAAAAGAACTAAAGAACGGTACCTGAGTATTAGCTTCGGTGACAGAAGGAGGGTTAACGGCATCGGAACAAGCTTTCTTGTATCTTTCAATTGTACCCTTCACGCTAAAAAGTTGGAGAACCTATTAGATTTAATTTAATAAACATACTCTTAAACATAGTAAGTACTGTACTTTGATTAGGGTTTTTGAAAGTTTATTTTCCCGGCCAAAAACCTTAAAATCGACAAGAAAGGAATGTGTGGCTTTGAAGTTTGGACCAGTCTCTGATTGCCAGGATGATGAAGAGAATTTCAATCAAACATATTATGTCAGGCTGAAGTATCATATTTTTCCAAGGTAATTTACATCAAATAATAAATGGCTGCTAATGCAGTTAACTAAAGTAAGGATATAAGTGTGAAAAATGCAGCAATGTACTCAGGTTGCGCTGGTTCCGAGTAAGAAATCACCTAGTGAGTGTTCCAGTGTGTTACTAAGATGCATTGTTGCATGTGTGGTCAAATTGGTGTGGTCAAATACTTTGTACTAATTTATCGGTTAATGAAATAGTTGACGTTGAGACAAAATAAAAAGTAAGGATATAAGTAATTAAGTATTACACTAGTAGTATGATTTCAAATTGGTAATTAGGAGGAGTACACAACAACGTCCATGCATATTATATGATTCAATTTCATCACAATATGCTTAAAGGATCAGTAATTTTTTTAGAGATAATAACAAATAAATGGAGCTCAGAATGCCAGAGCTTCTCATTGGCCCGTACAATTTCGAGTTCTGACACTTCTCCGAGTTATCTCCCTCTCATTAATATATCCAAGGACTACATATGTATACATTCAGCAATGGCTTATGTATTAATATCAATATTATTTTTTCAACAGACGATGAGTGATTTCAATGTTAGACAAATTAAAGTCATGTGTGTTTATTGTTTAATTTGAAGTTCTTCGTCAACTACTGTAACAAAAGATGTATATATGAGACAAAAAGATATATGCGACTTGTGAAGAGAAATTAAGAAATCCCATTATTATATGTTAAACCTTATTACAAATCCCATTTCTAGATCAAATATATATAGATTGTAGCAACTCATTTTAGATTAGAAACCTAAAAACTGCATTTATATTGTTATACATAATCCTCTCTAACTACATCTTTGGTAAAGTTAAAAATAAATGTAAACAATCGGTTACATATTATATATATACAGTTTTTTAGAAAGAGAGTTGAAATTCTGAACTTGCATACCAGGACAATTTTATTTCAGCCACATATTATATTTCTCAAGACCAACTCAAGAATATGAAATTTTCAGTTTTCATTTGCCTTTGGGGGGCTAGATTAAATAATTATAGGGATCCCTAGCTAGTGACAACTGATCATTAGGCTCTGTCCCAAGTTACACTAGACAGAGGGTTACATAAGTCTTGCATATTTATATAATATACATGCTATTTCGTGTCAAGAAAGTACCCAACTTGTTTACTGATTAAACCCTAGTATTAATTTGAGTAAAGAAATTTCATGGAGAAGCTGGCATGCATCAGGTTTCAATGATTTGCAGAAAAAGAGTGACACCAAAAAAGGCTAACGAGAAGGCTAACTAGAAGTTGAGAAGACAAGACAGCTTTCTTCCTTCTTCATTATTTGCTTACACAAACACACACACACACATAGTTATGGTAGCTCTAGAGAGATATTTAATTTAGGAAAACAAGAAAACCCAGGATTTTGTTTTTTGGCATGGGAAAAAAACCCAGGATTGTAAATTAACAAAAACCCTAATCTTGACTCGACAAGTCACTTCTCCATACATTTAACTAAGATTTTCTTGTAGTAGTAATAAACCAAGAAAGCAAAGATCAAGAAGGTGCAGGAGAAGCGTACCTGTTGTTGGCGTACTCATAGAGACGGCCACGAGTCGAGAAGATGACGAGGGCAACTTCAGCATCACACAAGACAGAAAGCTCATAAGCTTTCTTAAGAAGACCATTGCGTCGTTTACAGAAAGTTACTTGACGACTTGTTGTGTTCTCTATCCTCTTTATCTCTATCTTCCCTCTTACTAGCTTCTTGTTACTCTCTGCGTCGTGACTACTCCCACCTTCCTCCATTGATTCTGTGATATCACCAGATGAATAAAATAACATAATAAGAGGGAGAGAGATTGATCAGAGCAAAGCTTAATAAAAAAAAAGATTGTTATAGAGAATATAATTAAGATTGATGATCAAATTAATCATTTTGCAGATCAAGAATAACCAAAAGATAGATCATATGATTTGGGTACAAAACTTAGGTTTAGGGTTAAAATGATCAAATCTCTTTGTAAACAATAATAAATAAACATATCAAATCTAGGTAACAAAGGATCAGATATTGAATTGAAAATGAAAATGAAAAGAACTCTGAATATAAATCTTGTATATTAGAGTTATTCTATATAAATTGTATAATATTCAGAACCGTACCTGGGGTTTAAAGATTATGATAGATCAGCACAAAGGAGAAGTGGGTAATGAGATATTGTTCTTGAAGAGATACTATATATTATTATTGATCTCAGTATCACTTAACTGCTTTTTTTCTGCTTTTCTAATAATTGTCGTTTTTGAAAAATACATCTCTCTTTCAAATTTGGTTTATGATCAGTTTCATTTGAAGGACTATTTTTTGAAGGTATTAAGACCCCACTTGCAGAAACACAGAAGTTTACAAGTTTTTCTTAGCTGAAATATATTTATACATATATAAAAAACAGATAAATTATCTACCAATTGTCAAAACGGAAATACTCGACAGCTATATAACTCACACTTTTTATTCTCTATACATGCATATAAATAGATATGAATATTTATAAATTATAGGAACTGAAACTGAAATTGAAATTGAAAACTAACTAAAGAAAAAAGAGAAGATGAGTAGTAGGTGGTGGACATTGAAGGAGGACCATCCAATATATTTCATGAGAAAAGGGAAAAGGAGAGGGATGGGGCTCTGTTTCACATCAGAACCATCTTTTGGAAACTCCCTTTTTATGGTAATCTTTCTCTCTTTCTTTTTAAACACGTCTGCGGTTCAATTAATTAGATGCTCCTCTCCGTATCTATCTGTGTGCATATTGAACCTAACCAAGTCTAACCATAACCTAGTTGAATTAATTCAACCAAACTGTAGATAAACTGATAACTTCTAGCATTCTAAAATATTAATTATTGAGATACGTAATTGGATGATTATTATTGAGTATTGGTGCTCTGTTTATATATACAGAGAAAGAGTAATACAAGGAATGTAATATACAGAGAATATACAATAATGATTAGAGAGTAATCAAGGAGATACTAACGGCTACTTGTATAGACTTTCTATATAAGCTAATACACCCCCTCAAGATGGACCACCGGAGGAAAGACCAATCTTGATAAGGAAGCCTTCAAAACGCGGTCTTGAAAGAGGTTTGGTTAACACGTCTGCTAGTTGATCATGAGTGGAAACATGGGAGACTCGAACTGTCCGGTTTTGAACCTGTTGTCGTACGAAGTGGTAGTCGAGGGCTAAGTGCTTCATTCTTGAATGGAAAACCGGGTTGGCTGTTAAGTATGTGGCACCCATGTTGTCACAGTAAATAACTGGTGTTTGTTGAGGTGGAATGCCAAGCTTCGTCATGAGGGAAGTGATCCAACAAAGCTCTGCGGCAGTGGATGGAACTGATTGATATTCTGCCTCCGTAGAAGAACGAGCAACACCGGTTTGTTTCTTTGAGGACCATGCAACAGGATGACTTCCGAGATAGACAATGTAGGCTCCAGTCGATGTATAGTCGTCCCTATTCCCAGCCCAATATGCATCTGTGAAGGCATGTAAAGCTGTACTTGTCTTTGTAGGGAAGAAGACACCATGCGACATGGTTCCTGAAAGGTATCACAAGACTCTTTTGATAGCTGTCCAATGTTCTGTTGTGGGACGATGCATGAATTATGAGAGCTTGTTGACTGCGAAGAAAATGTCTGGTCTTGTTAGTGAGAGGTACTGCAAACTCCCAACCGCAGTTCTATACTGTGTGGGAACATCAAGTGGCATGCCCGAGGACAACGAGAGTATGGTGTTTGGCACATCAGTGTAGATATTGGCTTGGCATTCATCATATTCATTCTCTGGAGAAGATCACCAATGTACCTATGTTGAGATAAATGCAATCCATGAGATGAACGAGTAAGCTCAATGCCTAGGAAATACGATAAGTCTCCTAAATCTTTAATTGAAAAACGATGAGAAAGGGAATCGATAAACCGGTTTATGTGAGAGGTGCTGTTTCCGGTGATGATGATATCGTCGACGTATACCAGCATATAGAGCATAACACCATTGCTGTTGCAGATGAAAAGAGAAGCATCCGCAAGAGAATTTTTGAATCCTGATTGAAGTAGGAATTTGCGAAGCTCATTATACTAGGCCCTTGGAGCTTGTTTGAGTCCGTAAATGGCTTTACGGAGTCTACACACAGCTGTGGGATTGTCTTTATCAACAAAGCCTGGTGGTTTAGTAATAACAAAGACATGAGCAGAAGAGACAGTATGCAGATCAATACTTTCTACTTCAGAAATAATTTGTGATGAAGTAGTAAAAGGAAACACAGATTCATGAAAAATCACATGACGAGAAGTATATATGCGATTTTCAGTTCTATCTAAACACAAGTATGCACTTTGTGTAAGTGAATATCCAAGAAAAACACAAGGTTTTGACCTATCATCTAGCTTGTGAGATGCATAGGGTTTGAGCCAAAGAAAGCATAAACAACCAAAAATGCGCAATTTATGAAAGTTCGGAGCATGACCATGCAGTTTTTGAAAAAGAGTAAAAAAAACTAAGTTCTGCGTAGGCATTCTATTTATGAGATATACTGCTGTAACAAAAGCATAAGTCCAATACTCTTTTGGGATGGAGGCATGCGACATTAGAGCCAAACCTGTTTCGACAATATGTCGATGATGTCGCTCAGCAATACCATTATGCTCAGGAGTATGTGGAGGACTTATCATATGTGAGATGCCATGCAAAGAAAGAAATTTAGCAAGGCCAATATATTCACCCCCATTATCAGAGTATAGTGTTCTAAGCTTATGTTGAAATCGATTTTCTACTAAGCTTTTGAACTTGATGAATACCTCATAGACCTGTGACTTTTGTTTTAAAGGGTACAGCCATGTGTATCTTGTAAAATGATCTACAAAAAAGACATAATATTTAAAACCATCAATGGACATAATGGGAGAGGACCAAACATCAGAGAAAACTATATCTAAAGGATGTTGAGACTGTAAAGTAGAAGTGGAAAATGGTAACTTATGCATTTTATTAATTGAGCAAGCAGAACATGGCTGAGCCAACAAAAAATTAGAAGCAATGGGTAAATCAAACTGAGAAATAACTTTCTGAAGAATTGGTAAAGCCGGATGACCTAAACGAGAATGCCAATCCGTAAGAGTAGTTTTAACTATTGAAGCAAAAGCAAGAGAAGGTGGAGC
>NC_027753.1:22054902-22059882 GCF_000695525.1 Brassica oleracea var. oleracea | reverse complement strand
TTGTCAAGAGAGGGAACACACAAAATATTATTAACAAAAAAGGTTTTGTATATGAAGGAAGAGAAGTAGAACCAGAGTGTGTGATCTGCAATGCAGAACCATCACCAAGAAGAACATCATCTCCACCATGATAAGGAGTGTGCAGAGAGAGATTCGCCAGATCAGACGTCATGTGATGGGACGCACACGAGTCGAGGAGCCATGTTGAGGGGTCAAACATGAAGGCTGCATTTGCTCGTGGCTGCCAAGACTGTTGATTTTGGTGATGATTCCATGTCTGTGCGCCTGAACTATTCCCCTTAACTATACAATACTCTGGACAGTACTTCGCACTATGGCCTTGAATCCCGCAGGCTTGACAGCGTCCAAGATACGGCTTGGAGAAACGATTGTTGTGCTGCGGCTGATTGTTTGGCTGATGATGATTGTTGTGGTGGTGATGATTGTTGTGTGAAGTATGCTGCTGATAGCGATTCTGGTTCTGGTTATTGCCATGATTACGATTGTTGTAGCGTTGGCGAGTGTCTGTGGCATGAGCAACTATTGGAGCTACCGCAGTTGGCTCAGCACATAGAATCATAGCTTCTCGATTGAGAAGCCTTTCCAGAAGTTCATTGAATGAGATGGGAAGATCACGTCCATTCATCGCATCTATCTCCGGTTTGTATTCTTCAGTGAGACCACCAAGAATATATTCATTGAGATCTTCAATATCCATAGGTTTGCCTAAGAGCGCTAGTTCATCAGATTTGGTCTTCATGAAACGCAGATACTCGGTGATCGTCTTGGTGCCTTTAGAACATGTCTTGATCTGTTGTCGCAGCTGTTGGATGTGGCCTCTGGTCGGTTTACCAAAGGTTTCTTCAAGAGAGTCCCACACTTGTTTAGTAGTGTCGGAAGTAGCGACAAGCGTTTGGAGTGGTAAGGATATGGCACCAATGATAGCGCTATAGAGAAGTCGATCTTGATGTCTCCATGGCGCATAGGCTGGATTTGGAGAGGTGACCCCATCTGTTTGGATCGTTGGAGCAGGAGCGACACCAGATCCATCAATAAATTGCTGCAGTTCATGACCTTCGAGTAGTGCTCGAACTTGACGTCCCCACATAAGATAGTTCTGATGGGTAAGCTTCGTCACACTGGACATATTGACTGAGAGAAGAGTGCTTTGGGGGTCTTGAGCATTGAAGACAGAGGTACGTTCTGTCGTTGTCTCAGAGGCCATATCGTAAGGTGAAAGAAAAAGAAAAATTGAAGAATTTAAGATAATGAGAAGAGAGGAGGCTGCGTAGAAAGAGAGAAGAGAAAAGAAAATTAGGATTAGTCCCTATTAAGCTTTGATACCATATTGAGATATGTAATTGGATGATTATTATTGAGTATTGGTGCTCTGTTTATATATACAGAGAAAGAGTAATACAAGGAATGTAATATACAGAGAATATACAATAATGATTAGAGAGTAATCAAGGAGATACTAACGGCTACTTGTATAGACTTTCTATATAAGCTAATATTAATTGTATTCTACAGTCCATGTAGATAGTAGATTGTGTTGTTTTCATAAAGTCAATTATAAAAATGTTAGTTGTAGTAACCAAATATGTTAGAGCACTTTCATAGAAAGTTCTCACCACTAAACAAAGAAAAGCTGAAGAGAGAGAAGACGATGAATGATAACATTTGATCAATTTTTCAAACCCTAATAAACACTTGTCAATTCTCAACTTGTTCAATTCTTATTTCAAAATAAAAATTTAGTTATTTATGTAATTAATTATATTAAACTACTTGTATTTTTTGTTTTAATTAAGAACCATGAATGAAGATGCTCTCACTACTAACTAGCCAGTAGGTATTGTTTTCATAAAGTCAATTTTTCTAAATTTGATGTTTTCTTTTAACTGCAGAATGTTTTTTATAAGTACAATTTATAATATGTTCACAAGTGGAATAAGTGAACTCCTTTTTGCAAAGAATACACAATTTAGGAGGCGAATCTTTAATCTCAGAACACCTTCTTATAGGAGGGGAATCTTTGATCTCAGAACACCATCTTAACAAAGAATCAAAAGTTTAGACATTGCTATCCGTAGATATATAGAACTAAAAGTTTCAAATAAAATAATAAAAAATCAATAATCTAAAATGATTTATAGCCATATATATATGACAACAATGCATGCATATTTATTTGATCTATTAGCAAAAAAAAATATATATATTTATTTGATCATTACAACTTGGAAGAATATAAATAAGATATTCATAAGTGTAAATGAAATTAAAATTGCAAAAAAAAAAAGTATTCATGAAAAAGTCGATGACAAGAATGTAAACATAGAGACGTAGGTGCGGTAAAATATGGAGATGTAATGAGAGAGACTTGCATGTGAAATTGGCATCAACTTCTCCTAGTACATGAATCCTTTATGGGAAATAGGCGATAACAAATAATATATTGTGTTTTCATCCTCTATCTTTATTCTTTCTTCGATTTTTGTCCCATAAAACTTTTTTGGGAACCACACTCTTGCACCCCTTAATAACATGCTCTACTGAAAACTCCAGGCCAAGAACATCATACTTGTCTTTTCCTTCTTTGCGTGAGACCTCGTTTTGCAGTCAATCTGATCTGAAATATAAGTTACATGCTGAGAATCTAGACATTGCTTATGATTCAAAGCATGTTGAGCAATCAAAGACGATTTCAAATCACAAATCTTACAAATACGCTATTTAATTACACGTTAACAAAACTATTGTGCAGTCCAACAAGTTTTTTCTTACAAGTATATTACTATATTTCATGAGATATACTTGTAATGGCTGTCAAAGACGATTTTAAACCACAAATCTTACAAATACGCTATTTAATTACACGTTAACAAAACTATTGTGCAGTCCAACAAGTTTTTTCTTACAAGTATATTACTATATTTCATGAGGAATGACGAAAAAATCTACTCAAATACGCATCTAAATTTGAGCGTATGTTTTGTTTATAGAAGATACATAGAATCTAGATTATGGCCTAATTTTTTTTTTTTTTGTCATCAATTATGGCCTAATTAATCCCATTTAATTCGAGATAATATTATTTGCAACGCTTTCGCTTCTTATCCGTAGAAAATGACATACATGATTAGGCTTGGGCATTCGGGGTCCCAATCGGATTTCGGTTTTATCTAATCGGATTTCGGTTTTTCGGGTTTATCAAAATCAGCCTCATTCGTATTATATGAAAGTTCGGTTCGGAACCGGTTCGGGTTCTATCGGGTTCGGGTCGGGGTTAGTAAATCTTCAAAGAACCGGTACAACCCAATATACTTTCGGGTTCGGGTCCCAATCCGTTTTTTGGTTTAAAAGTACCTGATTTTTACTTATTTTATAACCAAAACATGAGTAAAATCGGTTCTTCAGTTTTAAAATACCTTATTTGTACCTATTTTGTAACCAAAACTTAAGTAAAATCAAAAATAAGGAACATCAACCGTGATCATTCAAAATCAAACGAAAAGTAAACATATTTACTGATAAAAAGAAAACCAAATAAATAAAAGCATAAAACGAAAACAAAGTTCTCATGAAAATGAGAAACATTGTTTAACGAAAACAAAATCAAAATCTAAATACTTCAAGATTCAACGACCATCTTCAACCATCAACCTTCATGTAATAGAACTACCAACCTTCATGTAATAGATAAATGTTTTAGATGTTCAATATTTCTTAGTGTATTTTGGATACATATTAGGAATTGAGATCATGTTTGGTACAAGATCTTTTCGAGGCTTTGAATGTTTTGGGTTCTATCGGATATCCATTTAGATTCGGATTCGGTTCGGATAATACCCATAACTCGAAATACCACAGAACAAGATCCATTCGGTATTTAAGTCGGGTTCGGATCGGTTCGGATTCATTTTTATCGGATCGGATTCGGTCGGGTTTTCGGGTTCGGTTTATTTGCCCAGCCCTATACATGATAGAAGTTAGACGTGTGAATAAACATTGCAAAATAATCACCACACTTGTTTGAGAACTTGAAAATGAATACGTTGGACTAAAAAAAGTGCGACCATTGATATTGAAATCTACCTCTTTAAAAGTCCAATCTGAGACCATGGATCTAGAAATGAAAAGAAATGATGAGACGACAACTTAATGAGGGAACAAGAAATTAAGGAATCCATTAAGTGCTGACCAATCATACGTATAGTCATAATCATTCACAAACCTTTCTCACAGTTCACATTAACTATTTGTGTACAAATAGAAACTCTTTTTGCTCCATGCCTACATCACTTTCCTTGTAATTACTAACTAGATTTGGACCCACACCATGTTTATATATATTTTACATAATTATAATATATTTTTAAAGTTACTTATATATATTTAATTAATGTTTATATATAATTATTTTAAATATAAAAATTTGATAGTTTTCATGCTGTAAGTTAATTGATTATTTCAAATCATCACATATATTTGTTTTTTTTATTATATATATTTTAAAATTATTTTTTATTCAATTATTATGATCCTGATCCGTAATTCAAAACGCTAGATTTTCTTTATCAATATTTTTTTATGCTTATTCATTTAAGATAATAACTATATATGTATATATATATATAAGTTTAAGATAAGTTAATTTTATACATGAATTATCTAATTTATTAAAGTTAACCCTTATACTAACATATTATATTTCTAGCATAATTTTTTAATGTTTGTGAAAATAAAATATATTAATTTATCAGTTTAAAATAATTTTATCATATATAGTTAAATACAATGTTTTATTTGAAAATGATAGATATAACTATAAAATAGTAAAATTTGATATAATTTTTTCATTTTATAAAATATAACTGAGTATATATATATATATATATCAATGTATAATAATATTAATTTCATTACTAATTACAAAAATAGTGAAAATATTTATATACAATTTTTGATAATTAC
>NC_027753.1:22045469-22054855 GCF_000695525.1 Brassica oleracea var. oleracea | reverse complement strand
ATATATATATATATATATATATATATATATATTTTTTTTTTAAATTAAAAGATATCAAATTATATTATGATTTAAGTAGTTAAAAGATTATATATTAGCATTAAAGAAATACATTTAATAAAAAATTTAAATGATGATCCATATTAAAATATCACACATGAATCAAGATGAGTTTGTTAACCAATCCGGGTTTTTAGGAGTTGATGTTATATTATGAATGATATATTATTAATCCATATTATTAGTAATAAATGAATGATAACTGATTTCTAGTGAGAATCTATTTTTAAAAAAAATCACACATAAATCAAGGTTGTGACTTCTGTTTTAATATATAAGATTGCATTTACTCTAATACATCACATATAGACTAGATGCATGTAAAGAATCATGCTTACTTCCGCCAGCTCAAGTCTCTAGATTAAAAGCTAAACTAGATGCATGTTTAGAATCATTTAACTGATGGGTTATAAGCTCTAAATAAAAGCCTTGTCAAAGAAACTGACAACTAGGGAATACAACTTCTAATGTAAAATAATCAAGTGGGTTTGATCTTCGGCCGGTTCAGTTCGGTTCTCAAAATAAACTTGTCAGAAAATAAACTAGTTATGTTCAGGACGGTTCTCAAAATATGGTCCAATAATAAATTGGTTTTACCTCTTTTTTTTTTTAATATATAACATTTTAAAAGTTTAATATATAATTTTTTTTTGATTCTAGGATTATCACAACGACAATTATCTCAAATATCATTTTTTAAATTTTTTGTCACAAAAACAGCCGTAAAAAAAAGAAAATGACCAAAATAACTAAAGCCTCTCAGAGCCACTCGCTAATGTTACACTTGTGATCTCCTAGAGAAGTAGTCTTCACTGCCTTGCCGCGCTAAAGTTGATTTAGGTGTTGTTCGTTTCTTCATTTCGTCCATGCATCCAGAATTCCAGATGAATCATCTGAATGCAGCTATGTTCGTTTTTTAACTTGCATCTGCATTCACATGGACTTGTTAATAAAATAACTAAAATATATATTTTTATGTTTCGGCGGAAAAATAGTATTTTCACGGTTTGGGCGGAAAATACGTTTTTATGGGTTTGGCAGAAAATACGTTTTGTCGGTTTTGGCGGAAAAAATATGTTTGCGGATTTGGCGGAAAATGTGTTTTTGACGAAAAAGTGCGTTTTGCGGGTTTGGCAAGAAAAGTTTTTTTTTCGCGATTTTGGCGGGAAAATGCATTTTGCGGTTTTGGCAGAAAATATGCTTTTTTGCGTTTTTTACGGGAGAAGTGCATTTTTGCGTTTTTGGCGGAAAATATTTTTTTTTTGCAGTTTCGGTGGGAAAATGTGTTTTTCTGGTTTTGGCGAAAAAATTGCGTTTTCCCGGTTTTGGCGGGAAAATGCGTTTTTCCGGTTTTGGCGGGAACGTACGTTTTTCCGGTTTTGGCGGGAACGTACGTTTTTCCGGTTTCGGCGGGAACATGCGGTTTTTCGGTTTAAGCGTGAACATGCGTTTTTTTCGGTTTCGGCGGGAAAATGCGTTTTTCGTTTTCGGCGGGAAAATACGTTTTCCCGGTATTGGCGGGAAAATGTAAATGCGTTTTTCCGGTTTTGGCGGCAAAATGCGTTTTTCCGGTTTTGGCGGGAACATGTGTTTTTTCGGTTTCAGCGGCAAAATGCTTTTTTCGGTTTCGGCGCAAATATGCGTATTTCCGGTTTTGGTGCGAACATGCGTATTTCCGGTTTTAGCGCGAACATGTGTTTTTCCGGTTTTGGCGGAAAAATGCGTTTTTCGGTTTCGCGGGAAAATGCGTTTTTCCGGTTTCGGCGGGAAAATGTGATTTTCCGGTTTCGGCGGAAAAATGCGTATTCCGGTTTTGGCGAGAAAATGNACTGGTTTGACCGAAAAATGTGTTTTTATGGAAATATGCGTTTTACGGTTTTTTTGAGGAAAAACGCGTTTTGCGGTTTTGGCGGGAAAGTGTGTTTTTCAGTTTTGCGGGAAAATATATTTTTCGGTTATGACGGAAAAATGTATTTGCAAAAAATAGAATTTACGGTTTGAAAATAATATTTTGATTTTAAAAAGTCATTTTTGTCGTTTATAGTTTTGGACTGAACTAGATGGATCTTCGTACAGATGCACCATCAAAACTTACCTTCATTTTTTAAGATGAGTTTTTAAAAATTCAGCTGGGTGATCTATCTGGATGTAGCATTATAATTCATAAAACAAACATTGATTTGCATCTTCACTGAGATAGATGACCTGACTATAGGAAAGTTTAAATCCATCCCATGAGGATAAAATCAGACAGATAAGCATCTTGGACTTTCTATTTTAAGATTAAAAGAATACCAACCGTCGATCCAATCTTTATTCTCATCTCACCGTTGATCTTCGGATAAACCCGGATACCCGAAATATATCCCGAAGAAAGTTTCTTCTTTGCTTATTTTTTTCGAATTCTGATATTTGTCGAGGTGAAAATGGAGATTTCTGCGAGAAGATTGGCCGTTATCACTGCGCACTTGGCGGTACCTGATCCCGTCGGATCGATCCAGGTGTTGCCGCCGGCGATCGAGCCATGGTGCACATCGAGTGCTTTACCACCGCATGGATCGCTCAAGGGAAGCTTAACGATCGTTGATGAGCGCACGGGGAAGAGATATCAGGTCCCAGTTTCAGAGGATGGTACCGTTAAAGCCGTTGATCTCAAGAAGGTATTCTAATCTCTGAATCGAATCCTAAAATCGATCTGACAATGAATTTGATTTCGAATTATTTTACATGTTTGGTGGGTGCAGATTACGACGGGGAAGGATGACAAGGGGCTTAAGTTGTACGATCCAGGTTACTTGAACACGGCTCCTGTTCGGTCTTCGATCTCTTACATCGATGGAGATGAAGGGATCCTACGTTATCGTGGGTACCCAATAGAAGAGTTGGCTGAGAGCAGCACTTTCATTGAGGTTTCTTATCTCCTCAGTAAGTCTCATCTTGTGGCTTCTTGTTTCATGTTGCTGCTGCTGCTGCTGCTTGTAGCAAATGTTTGATCATAGTCTTTGATAAAGTAATCATCTTTGGTGGCAGTGTATGGGAATCTGCCTTCTCAAAGTCAGCTAGCTGATTGGGAGTTCACCATTTCTCAACATTCTGCTGTCCCACAAGGAGTATTGGTATATTTTCTACTCTTTCCTTCTTCATAAGTTCGAAACCTTCTTTCTATTCAATATTAACAGAGAGGGATTTTTAAAATGATTTTTTTCCAGTTTAAATTGTTCTTTCCTGCAAACCATGCTTATCTGTTGCGATGTCAATGTGTATTATGATGAGTGACTGTCTAACCACATAACACTAGTATTGGAAGCAACATGTATTGTTGAACAAGGGTCTTCTATTTTTTTTTCGTTTTTGGAACTATTGAGCATTTGGATATCGGATGATTATTATTGGCGCTAGTAAAATAATAGCGATGTCGATCTGGGATTATTTATGAATGACCTCGCAGGAAATCATACAGTCCATGCCGCATGATGCGCACCCAATGGGCGTTCTTGTGAGTGCAATGAGCGCACTTTCCATCTTTCATCCTGATGCCAACCCTGCTCTTAGGGTAAGCTTTACAGTCCTGTTTTTTCTTTATGTATTGTTTACATGTATTTTCCTGAAAATTCAAATCCCGTACGCTCTCTACTCCATTTGTTTGTAGGGCCAAGATATTTACAAGTCAAAACAAGTTCGTGATAAACAGATTGTTCGTATTCTTGGAAAGGTATTGTTGTGTCTATTGCCTTAATGTATAACCAGGCTTTCAATATGTGAACAAGGTTTTGTACGTGTAATATAACGTGTTTGCAGGCTCCAACAATTGCAGCGGCTGCTTATTTGAGGATGGCAGGCAGGCCTCCTGTTCTTCCTTCTGGGAACCTTTCTTATGCTGAGAATTTCCTCTATATGCTGGATTCAATGTACTTCCGCCATCTATCATCCCTATATATTTTGTCTAGACACTTGAGTCTGTAGATGATAGTTAGAAATATTCTTTCATTTTCCACTGATCTCAGGGGCAATACGTCTTACAAGCCTAATCCTCGTCTAGCTCGAGTGCTAGACATCCTCTTCATATTGCATGCTGAACATGAAATGAACTGCTCCACTGCTGCTGCTCGGCATCTTGCCTCTAGGTACTTACCTACCACTGATTAGAGATTCTTTGAGTCTTCTATGCGGTTGTTTGAATATGTAATGTGTTTCTGGCAGTGGTGTTGATGTGTACACCGCTGTTGCGGGAGCTGTTGGAGCCCTATACGGTCCTCTTCATGGCGGTGCGAACGAGGCTGTCCTTAAGATGTTAGCAGAGATTGGCAGTGTTGAAAACATTCCAGAGTTCATCGAAGGGGTGAAGAACAGGTAAACTCTATTCTATTCTAGCTAAAGACCAATGCTCTAAGACTGTGATGAGCAATGCCACTAATATTAAGTTCCTTTTTGCATATCCTCAGAAAGAGGAAGATGTCTGGTTTTGGACATCGTGTTTACAAAAACTACGACCCGAGAGCAAAAGTCATTAAGAAACTGGCGGATGAAGTGTTCTCCATCGTTGGAAGGGATCCTCTGATCGAGGTACGTTAGAGATCCTTTTTGTATTATAAATATATAAAGATTGTGGTTTAAACAAAGTTTTGTATGTATGATGTTTTCAGGTAGCAGTTGCTCTAGAGAAGGCGGCACTCTCTGATGAATATTTTGTGAAGAGAAAGCTTTATCCAAATGTGGATTTCTACTCTGGATTAATCTATAGGTAGCCATATTTTACCAAAACAAAAAGGTCTTTCATATAAGCTTCTGTACCTGAATCTGATGTGTTTGGTAAATGAATTGGACAGGGCAATGGGATTCCCACCAGAATTCTTCACAGTCCTGTTTGCAGTCCCGCGTATGGCTGGATATTTGTCACACTGGCGGGAGTCTTTAGATGATCCTGACACTAAGATCATGAGACCCCAACAGGTAAGTGCACTCTTTGTTAGAAATCGATGACATAAAAGGGTTTTGGCTCATTGGTTATTTATACATGCACTCTGATAGATGAGTGATTTAAAAATAGGTGTTGTATTTTCCTGTTTGGCTCATCATGGGTTACTGATTGTATTGTGTAGGCCTACACTGGGGTGTGGCTAAGGCATTACGAGCCGGTGAGAGAAAGAACGTTGTCAAGTGATTCGGATAAGTTGGGTCAAGTTTCGATTTCGAATGCATCAAGAAGGCGTTTATCTGGCTCTGCACTTTAGTCTCAAGCTCTCAATCTTTACTACATACGAATAAACCAATTGGGTGACACCTCTGGGCAAACGAGAGGGACTCTTCTCAACAATCTCTGTTGTTTTCTTTCTCCTCTTATTATTTTTTATTCAACATGCACCCTCAATAATCCACTTACTATTGGTTGTCTGGTATTTTATATGATGATTTTAAACATATTTTGTACTGGTTCCGTAATAATAGTCTACTAGGATGATAGCTGGGGAATGAGTTTATATGAATAATTTTTGAAAGGGTGAAACAATTGCGGCAGGTGAGTTGCAACCTAAAACATAAAATGATTCTGCACCAAATAAGGCTACATCGTATCTAAACGCTTTCAATAATTTTTTAATGTTTCGGTGGATTAATCAAAATTCGATCTGATCCCTTTCAATCGATCAAAGCAATCCCACAATTCTCCTCTTTCGATTCAAGATGAAGTTTCATATACAGTGATTCCTCTAAAACTCCGACAACAGTTACTCGATAGCTCAAGCTCCAAGGACTTCAAAAGCCGAGCAGTACTTCGTCACTGACGATCCGAGAACTGACAGAACCAAAGATTATGCCTTTCAAGCTGATATATATAAACCAATAGCAGGTTTGTCTTCCAGATTTATATGTGCTGCTGTAATTTGATGGAATTTTTGGTGTACTTAGATTAGTTTATTATTCAAAGTTCTTCTTCAACTTTGAATCATACACAACTAAAAATAATACATTAATATAATTTATTTCTGCGAAAATTATAGAAAACATAAACAAATTATTCAGAAAAAAAAAACACAAATGAATTATGAAATGAAAAATATCATGTATCCCATACAATTAAGTCTTACTGTCAACTTAGTTGCAGCAGGCTGTTGGTGGAATCTCATAAGTCAAGTGTATTTTTGTCTAGGCGAAGATGGTATCTTTTTCTAGTCGTCCTTGTGTATCCCAGATGCGTGAATTAGTTTGAAACTATTAATCTCAAACCATTCTCCTTGATTCATGATAATTAAACCATGATCATTTACAGTTCCATAAGAAGTTGCTTTAGATTGTTACCCCCTGATAAAAAAAAACCATATTAAGTTAACAACAAAATAGGAAAAAAACGTATAAATTCTTATACTATTGTTGTGTAACTTACTTTCTCATCGCTTGGTATCGCAATTTTGAATTAGGTTGGTGTGATACTATAGAAATGAATCTAGTTTGATATATCTATACATCGACGTAGAGTTGATTTGGAACGAATATTGTGTTGCCAATTTTCTAACATTCACGCTACTAATGTTTAGCAAATTTGAAAGCACAAACCCCTCACTTTCTTCCTCTTTTTCTTATTCACATTCTAGGACTCACTTCCCCCACATCCTATGTATTTGACATGGAAAGAAGCACCCTTTTTTTTTTTTTGCTGCTGTCTCATACACGCCATCGTCAGTTAGTAAAAATGATCGGAGAAAATGAATAGAAATGAAATGCAATGCAATATATATTATATTTATATTATTCCATCTGATCAGCACAACGACTACCATCATCACCAGTTGTTTCATCGTTGCCACAACCTTCTCTCCACCGCCGTCGTCACCCATGTCTCTTTATCCCACTGTCTCATTTTCTTCTGCACCTTTTGTGGTGGTTTCTTTTCCTCCTCCATCAACTCCGGCACCAGCTCTTCTGCAAATCATATATATCTTCTCATTCGTCTCCTCATTCTTCTCCTTAATTACTCCATCGGCTTTACGTCATGTCGCTCAGTTGCAGTGTGTTATGTGTAGTGTTTCATTCTGTTTGACGAAGTAGAATAGAAATGTGGCTGCACACTAAATAAACATTTGGTATGTTTTGTTGATGTATCATTGTTATGAATCTCTTGGTTTGTACTTATTATCAAGCTAAGCATTTACAAATGATAACATAATATAGTTATATTATTAAAAATCAAAGATGGCCAAAAAGCATTGAACCATTAAACTATACATTGGACTAGTGCGAACTATACTATTTATAGAGGGTCTAATATACTATTTAAGATATAGTCTTATATACTTCAAGTATTTATATACTATTTCTTTAAAATAAAACACTCTGTTACGCTTTCAAATTTGATATTTTTTTCTCTATCATTTTGTGTGATTGGTTGTAAGCTCACGATTTTATTTAATAAGAAAATAAAAATAAAAAAATGTCTCAATAAGAATTGAACTCGTGTATCTTATTACACTAAAACTATTTATTTACCAACTGAGCTAACACGGTTTAGTCATTGTTATATATTAAAAAGAAAAATAATAAATATTGAAGGGAACAATTATTCAATTTTTCAGAGAGAGTGATGATGGCGGAGAAGAAATGACCATGAATGTTTTGGGAAAAGAAGATGACCGTGTAAAATGTATATAAGAATGTGTTCTTTTATTGAATAAAACAACCACAAATAAAGATTAAAAAGACTTAAATCTTTGTAAAACAATATAGCATAATTTGAAAATATGATAAAGAAAACACCATAAATTTAGAAAAACATTTAGCAGATAACTTCGACAGCGAGCTTTCTAGCAGCACCACTGCAATCTGGTTCTCCAAACTTTTTCGTAGAGACATCAATGGAACACTTCTCTTTTCCAACACATTCTTGTGTGAGAATATCAACTGTGTTGTTACTTGATTCACAAGTTCCTTTTTCAAAAGATCCACAATTGCCATATGGGTTACCAAATGATGCAAATTTGACGGCAGAAATGGGTTTTCTATCGCATGAAAGCTCAATAATTTTATTCTCATAGACGTTAGCACATACACTTCCCACTCTAGTAGTTTGGAAACTGACAAGCGATGGATTTCCTCCCATCTCCTCAAACAAAACTAGTGTGTTATCTCCTTCTCCATTTAAGAAAGAACGAGGAACATGGTACCTGTTCAAAAAAGAACAAAGCAAAAATCCTAGTAAAGATTTCTCTGGTTTAATATTAAAATATTTGATTCTAGAACCTAATAAGATGTGGAAAATGTACCATCTTTGTGTGGGTTCTCCACAATTGGTTAGACATTTTTCAGCATGATAAGCTCCTCTATAATTACATTTTGCATCACAACCATTTTCGCTTGAAATGAATGCCGGCCAAAAACGTCCAATGTTGTTTCCATTAACCCAAGCTGTACCTTTTCCAAGTCCCATAAGATCGACAACAACAGGATCATTTCCCAAGGGAGCCTTGAATGTAGCCTGAAAAACAAAATGGAATGATGTGATTTGATATTAAATCAACAAATGTTTGGTTTGTTATCTTATAGATAATAATATCTCTTTACCTTATACCAAGTCATGCTTCGGTTAAACGGTACACTTTCAACTGACCATTTAGACATTGATTCCGTTCTAAAGAATTGGTTCTCAAACCCATTTAAACCGGTTTTATAGCTCCATTTATGAGCAGACAAGTCCTTAACTATAGTTTCATCACCATTTCTTCCAGTAATAAAAATGGGTCCAGTGATTCCAGCTGGCTTACTTTCAAAAAAAGCACCATAGTTCTATAAAAACAAATTGACAATTTTTTACTTTTCAGTTAAAATTAAAAAGAGTTTTAACTTTTAAAAAAATACAAGATAAAATAATATCTAAGAACTTACGGCAAGTCCCACAGTTATGCTAAGAAGAGCAATGACATTACGACCAGACTTAAACTTCACATCTTTCTCAAATACATAGTTAAATTTTCCATTCTCAGCGTGTTGATTACCTAAAAATATAAATCAAAAACTTTTTTGGTAAGTTGGTGTTATTGAGATTTGTAAAGCATATATATGAGTTATTTACCAATATGTTTTCCATTGACAAAAGCGTGAAGGGCATGAGCAGTACTGTTGACGCGAAGAGACATGCTTTTACCCAAAAATAGATCTCGTTTTTTAAACTTAACAGTAGTCATGTACCATAGATAATCACTTTGGTCATTGGTTACTACTTTCTGATCAAATAGTTGTGTCTGTGTAGATTCTCCTTTTCCTTTCAAAAGGAAGTTGTCCATGTTCTCTGGTCTCCATGACCATTTAAGAGTTGAAGGGGTATCCTCAGCTTCATTTGG
>NC_027753.1:22040739-22043730 GCF_000695525.1 Brassica oleracea var. oleracea | reverse complement strand
TCATGAGAAACAATTGTGGCATAGACACTACTTACGAAAAGAAAACATAAAAGAAATCTTAGAAAAACCATATTTACTTAGAAGAATGGTTTTTGAATGAAGAAATATGAAAGGAAACAAAGCTTTTATAGGGGTATAAAATCGTTACCTAAAGATAATATGGATAATTATAGATATTCCAGAAAACAAAAACAAAATTCTAACTGCCATATTATTTTAGTATAAATTTTGTTAAAATTTTTAACTAATTTTGTGAAATTTTTAACCATAAAAAATTATTTATCCTTGTTTTCAACTTAAATCTGATTTGGATAATAACATATTTTATGCCAAAAATCTGAATCAATGTAGCTTGGTTGTTGAAATTTGTTCTCAATTCATCTAATCTTAAAACATGTCTGAAAAATTATTTGATTTGTAAATAATGTAAATCGTAAAGGCATCATATTTATTTATATATTTTTCATCTAATGTTTAAACCAGTTTAAGTCTGAATAACATTTTTAATACTTTCCATTTTTTACAAAGGAGATAAAACTAATTGACTTGACTACCTCTTTTTTTATATAATAAATATCTTGCTTGTGTTAATCAAATTTGTGTATGAGCAATGAATAAATGTTATCATAACACTTAAAACTACTTTGATAACATATTATTAGCCAACCACAAAAAAAAATTTATGAGTTGTCTTTTAGATATATAAATATTCTCTTTGCCTTAATATTCAGTTAGTCGCACAGACTCAGTTGGTAAATATCTAATTTTCTTGTGCTACCTTACAAGAGTTTGAATACTTAGTGTGACATTTTTTTTTTTTTGCATTAAATAAAACTTTTAAATTTTCTTATACAAACAAGAACCAGTATCCATCAAATCCTTATTTTTAAAAACTCTCAAACAACAAAGGCTAATGTAATCGTCTCGAGTTTCTTAACTGGTTTCTCTAATCAAAGCATAACCACACATTTGATACTGTAGAAATGAATCTAGTTTGATATATCTATTCATCGACGTAGGCTTTAGGCGCACCAGAGTTGATTTGGAACGAATATTGTGTTGCCAATTTCCTAACATTCACGCTCCTAATGTTTACCAAATTTGAAAGCACAAACCCCTCACTTTCTTCCTCTTTTTCTTATTCACATTCTAGGACTCACTTCCCCCACATCCTATGTATTTGACATGGAGAGAAGCACCCTTTTTTTTTTGCTGCTGTCACATACACTCCATCGTCAATTAGTAAAAATGATCGGAGAAAATGAATAGAAATGAAATGCAATGCAATATATATTATTTCTTAATATTATTCCATCTGATCAGCACAACGACTACCATCATCACCAGTTGTTTCATTGTTGCCACAACCTTCTCTCCACCGCCGTCGTCACCCATGTCTCTTTATCCCACTGTCTCATTTTCTTCTGCACCTTTTGTGGTGGTTTCTTTTCCTCCTCCATCAACTCCGGCACCAGCTCTTCTGCAAATCATATCTTCTCATTCGTCTCCACATTCTTCTCCTTAATTACTCCATCGGCTTTACGTCATGTCGCTCAGTTGCAGTGTGTTATGTGTAGTGTTTCATTCTATTTGACGAAGTAGAATAGAAATGTGGCTGCACAGTAAATAAACATTTGGTATGTTTTGTTGATGTATCATTGTTATGAATCGCTTGGTTTGTACTTATTATCAAAATAAGCATTTACAAATGATAACATAATATGGTTATATTATTGAAAATCAAAGATGGCCAAAAAGCATTGAACCATTAAACTATACATTGGACTAGTGCGAACTATACTATTTATAGAGGGTCTAATATACTATTTAAGATATAGTCTTATATACTTCAAGTATTTATATACTATTTCTTTTAAATAAAACACTCTGTTACGCTTTCAAATTTGATATTTTTTTCTCTATCATTTTGTGTGATTGGTTGTAAGCTCAAGATTTTATTTAATAAGAAAATAAAAATAAAAATGTCTAAATAAGAATTGAACTCGTGTATCTTATTACACTAAAACTATTTATTTACCAACTGAGCTAACACGGTTTAGTCATTGTTATATATTAAAAAGAAAAATAATAAATATTGAAGGGAAAAATTATTCAATTTTTCAGAGAGAGTGATGATGGCGGAGAAGAAATGACCATGAATGTTTTGGGAAAGAAGATGACCGTGTAAAATGTATATAAGAATGTGTTCTTTTGTTGAATAAAACAATCACCAATAAATATTAAAAGAATTAAATCTTTGAAAAAATATATAGCATAATTTGGAAATATGATAAAGAAAACAACATAAATCTAGAAAACAATTTAACATATAGCTTCGACAGCGAGCCTTCTAGGAGCACCACTGCAATCTGGTGCTCCAAACCTTTCCGTAGAGACATCAATGCAACACTTCTCTTTTCCAACACATTCTTGTGTGAGAATATCAACCGTGTTTTTACTTGATTCACAAGTTCCTTTTTCAAAAGATCCACAATTGCCATTTGGGTTACCAAAGGATGCAAATTTGATGGCAGAAATGGGTTTTCTGTCGCATGAAAGCTCAATAATTTTTTTCTCGTAGACGTTAGCACAAACACTTCCCACTCTAGTAGTTTGGAAACTGACAAGCGATGGGTTTCCTCCCATCTCCTCAAACAAAACTAGTGTGTTATCTCCTTCTGCATTCAAGAAAGAACGAGGAACATGGTACCTGTTCAAGAAAATAACAAAGCAACAAAATCCATGTAAAGATTTCTCAGGTTTAACATTAACATATTTGATTCTAGAACCTAATAAGATGTGGAAAATGTACCATCTTTGTGTGGGTTCTCCACAATTGGTCAGACATTTTTCAGCATGATAAGCACCTCTATAATTACATTTTGCATCACAACCATTTTCGCTTGAAATGAATGCCGGCCAATAACGTCCAATGTTGTTTCCATTGACCCAAGCTGTACCTTTTCCAAGTCCCATAAGATCGACAACAAC
>NC_027753.1:22035360-22039377 GCF_000695525.1 Brassica oleracea var. oleracea | reverse complement strand
TGTGAGCTTATTTTAATAAATAAGTTAAATTTCATTATTATATTTTTACCATATAATAATTATTAAAAGTTCCTCCTCTTTGGAAGAATCTTGCAACCGAAAATGCAACATCTTCGGTTGTTCTATGAGGATTTTTACCACCCCATTGCTTAAACCTAAACAAATAGAAGACAAAATAAATATATTATGATAAAATATTTAAAAAATAATAAGAATATAATCATACTGAAAATAAAACTTACCATCCGGTCCAATTCTCAGTCCACATCTTAGGAGTGTTGGGATTGTTTGGTACAAAATTGTCACAATAAAAGCCATTACATGTATTCAACTATAAAAGCAGAAACAATTTAAAATAATTAACCTTTGAATATATTAAATATATATTCATTATAACTAGACTGATCTTATTACCATAGGCTGAGGAGCATCATTTTGTTGACACATTATCCATGGAACACCAACATCAAGAGACTGAGCCATGTTTGCACACCACTTAATGTATTCTTTACCCGATTCTCCATAGGGTCCCATTACATTTCCATACTCATTTTCTATCTGCAAGATTAATAAAACAAAAAGATAAATATTGTTAAGAATTGTATATAACATTAAGAAACACCACATAATGTATTTAAAAGATTAAATCGATTTACTTGAGCAAGAATAATTGGGCCTCCTTGTGATGCAAATAAATTTTCTTTCTTGACCATGTCTACTATCATAGTTGTGAAGTTTTGCATCTCATCCTATACATAAATCATTCATATAAAATTTAATTGCAAATAACACTACATATATGATAAAAATATATATATTGATCATCTGGTAAGACTACCATAAATGCTTTGTTTGTAGTTCTGAACACCATTCCAGGCATGTTGTGCAGCCACACTGGGAATCCTCTGTTTACAATAATTAAAAAAATCCAGGTCAAAAATATTACAAGAGAAACAGTAATATCATCGTACAAGAAGCCAACTCATTATAATAATTTCTTAAAAAATATACTATAATTAAAAGACTAGTACTGACATTTATGATACATAAGTGTTGGTATAATGATTAATAAAATCAATCCATTGGACCATTTATTGATCAAAACATTATATGGAAAATCGCATTATGACCATACAAGAAGCTAACTTATCATCAAAATGTATTAAACTGGTATATATTGCACTTTAAGAGACTACCTAAATCCATTCTAAGTATATTACCCGTAATTCCACTCAGCACATGCATATGGTCCTATGCGAAGAACACCATACAATCCTTCATCTTGAATGGTTTTCAGGAATCGAATAAGATCTAATTTTCCAGAAAAATCATATTGACGGCGAGTAGGCTCATGCGCATTCCAGAAGACATATGTTTCGATCGCATCAAGACCTCCTTCTTTACCTTTTTTGATAAGATCCGGCCACATCTAAACATATTAACAAAAACGATTATAATTAGTAGCAAACATAAAATACTAGGACCACACATACTGTTTGATGTAAGGTAGATTAATACCTCAGGAGTGCTTCTAGGATAATGGATAGAACCAGAAAGGAGAACTCGGCGGTGACCATCTATGGTAATGGCTCGGCCATCATGAGAAACAATTGTGGCATAGACACTACTTACGAAAAGAAAACATAAAAGAAATCTTAGAAAAACCATATTTACTTAGAAGAATGGTTTTTGAATGAAGAAATATGAAAGGAAACAAAGCTTTTATAGGGGTATAAAATCGTTACCTAAAGATAATATGGATAATTATAGATATTCCAGAAAACAAAAACAAAATTCTAACTGCCATATTATTTTAGTATAAATTTTGTTAAATTTTTTAACTAATTTTGTGAAATTTTTAACCAATAAAAAATTATTTATCCTCGTTTTCAACTTAAATCCGATTTGGATAATAACATATTTTATGCCAAAAATCTGAATCAATGTAGCTTGGTTGTTGAAATTTGTTCTCAATTCATCTAATCTTAAAACATGTCTGAATATGAAAAATTATTTGATTTGCAAATAATGTAAATTTTAAAAACATCATATTTATTTATATATTTTTCCTCTAAATTTTAAACTAGTTTAAGTCTGAATAACTTTTTTAATACTTTCCATTTTTATAAAGGAGATAAAACTAATTGACTTGACTACCTATTTTTTTATATAATAAATATCTTGTTTGTGTTAATCAAATTTGTGAATGAGCATTGAATAAATGTTATACTAACTTAATGAAGAGGAAGATATTAAATGATTTACGAGACCCATTAATATATACAAAAATATGATTTTGATCCACTTAAGATTCAAAATAGTTAGATTTTAAAATTTTGGGTTACATGTTAGTAAAGAGTTTGATTTTCTTTGTTATATTTTAGCTATAAAAACGCAATGCTCTATGTCTAGTTTTGTTTAACTAAAATTAAAACATACTCATTCACACTTCTGTTTACAAATGAGAATTAAAAATGTTGTAGAAAAGAAATAGCATATATTATTTTCAAACATCTAAACCATTTAGCATCTCTAGATTTCTATGGGAATCAAAATTTAAGGTAATATAACTATCAAATTTGTTGCGTAGTTTGTAAATTGTAGAGGTTTAAGGTGCTATGGCAAATGGTATAAGTTATTTGGACACGGAGGATGTTTTAGTAATTAAAATTATAATTTAACAGCTAAAGTTGGATAACCTAACGGTTGAAGTTGCAGACCCGGTATGACAAAAGAAATGTCAATAGTTTAAAAAATAGGTTTATCTTATGATCCTTGCAAGAAGAAAGTTATTTTTCTCTACAATGCTACTAAATTTTTTTTATTCGTTTTCTCTTTTTTGAAACCTAATTCTTATTATAATATTCAAAATTTTCGTTGGAAGCCAACAAAATTTGTGAAAAATTAAGCAAAAGAATGGAAACAAATTCTTTTGGCCAACAATAAGATTTGGGATCAAAATGGCTTCAATAAGCTTGTTGGAGAGAGATAGACTCATCTGTTAATTAAGATAATTGACTATTTTAAGCTTATGATGGAAGCCTCAAGCTTGAAATTTTGTATGTATGCATATCTTTTGTGAAACAAATCGAAACAGCTTTGGGAAACTGAGTAAAAATATATGAAACCATCAAAGGAGAACGGAAGAGAAGAGATAGAGCCAAGAGTGATACATCATCATCCACTTTCTCTCCTATCTCCTCCCAAAATCGATATCTCTCTCTCATCTCTTTTCCCAGCATTACCCTCACTCTCATCTCGCCCTCTCTCTCCTCTCTCCTCATCCAGCATCGCCCATTTCCTCCTCTCTCATTCAGCATCGCCCGTTCACACATTGCATCCTCTCTCGTTCAGCATCACATGTAAATCCTCCTCACTCCTCACCATATCCCTTACCTCCTAATATATCAGTTAATCCTCCGGATCACAACGCGATTCCAGTCAATCTCTTCACCGTAGGTGGTGGCGGCAAACAAACGACTGAAGAAGAAAGTGCTTCAGTTCTTCTCAAACTCACTGTCTTGCCGAAATCATCTTCGCTGGAAAAACTTTCCGAATGCGGCGACAAGCTCATGTTCGTGTACGTCAAAGAGAATGGCGAAAAAGGGTTAATGATTTTATTTAATGCAAAAAAGTATTATTATATACAATACTAAAAGGCAAATATAAGCCATGGAGAAGGTGTCCACGTAGGATAGAAAAATCAACCAATCAGATAGTCCGAAGTTGCCACGTCATCTCATTTATTTTTTCGTAAAAAAAAAGAAAAAACAAGGCGAAGAAAAGAATCGAACCTGGGTTAGTATGAAATAAATATAGGGCAGTTACCACTAAGCCATTGAAACTTTCTTGGACACATATACAAGAATCACTAAGTATGTAATGCGAAACTCTTATCTATAGTTACAATAATATGAATTCAACTTTCAAGACTCCGATACTTTGTTTTGTAAAAAAAAATAAGTAAGTGACTAAGCTAATATATTCTTTGAAAGTGTGAGAACATTGACGAATAAG
>NC_027753.1:22031533-22032809 GCF_000695525.1 Brassica oleracea var. oleracea | reverse complement strand
AATTAGATTTACAAATATTTAATTACCATTTTATTCAATTTGATTAATTTCAAATTGTAATAATGTATTTTTTTGAAGTTACAAAAAATAATGTTCTTTCTTTATTACACTAGCATTATATATATATTCTATATACACAAATAAATATAATATAACAACATAAACTTGTTTTCTCCGATTCATATGAAAACTTTTTAAGTTATCCACCAAAACAAATTAATTAAATCAGTCAAATTGTTAGAATACAGAAAATTAATATATAATTTTATTTTAAATTAATTTTTTTAAAAAGTGTATTTTCATTAAAAAAAATAATAAATATGTAAAACTGATTTGGTGGTAATTTTTATGATATATATATATATATATATATATCAATTATGTGAAAGAAATAAAGGCTTTATAAGGAAAAAAAATCTTAAATACAAAACTCTAAAAATTAACCAAAAAAAAACTAATAAAAACTAAACTATGATATCACTTGAAAGCTTCTTAGACAATATTAATAAAATATTTAAGCGATAATTAGACAAATTTGATTTTGTTTGTCTGCCAAAACTTTATTATTAATTAGCATCAGTTATTTCAAGATGTTTAAGAAATGATGGACAAAAAAATAGGATGGACATAAATGATATATGAACTATGAATAGTACTTTTTAAAGCTGATTTAGATAACACATCTGCACATCCATTTCTAGTCTTTTTTTATGCATAAATTCAATTTCTTCAGAGCAGTTATTCCACAAAGAGATCGTATGAGATTTTGTTTTGATATTCCGATTTGTTTCTTGATTGTTAAGAAGATTGATAACTGTAAAAATGTCTCTTTCGAATATGATATGTCTATAACCGAGTCCCCAACATGAAACAAGTTTGTTTAAAAAGTAAATAATTTCATTTTTCTTATATTATATAATAAATATATATTATTTACTGATAATAAAAATATAGTTATTCATCTATCACAAATATCTATTCAAATATATGAATCAAGTACAAGAATCAAACAACATAATGATTTCTACAAAGAAAATTTAAAAAATATATTTATGTTACGTAGTCTTATTTTATATTCTTTAAATAATGTAATACAATATTATACATTATTTTTTTAGAATTGAGAAATACATATATCAGTTAGATAAACTAAGCGATAATTAGACAAATTTGATTTTTTTTTTCCAGCCTAAAGTTTATTATTAATTAGCATCAGTTATATCAAGATGTTTAAGAAATGATGGACAAAAAAATAGGATGGACATAAATGATATAT
>NC_027753.1:22017306-22031491 GCF_000695525.1 Brassica oleracea var. oleracea | reverse complement strand
AAATGTCTCCTTCGAATATGATATGTCTATAACCGAGTCCCCAACATGAGACAAGTTTGTTTAAAAAGTAAATAATTTCATTTTTTTTATATTATATAATAAATATATATTATTTATAGGCAAATATAAGCCATGGAGAGGGTGTCCACGTAGGATAGGAAAATCAACCAATCAGAGAGCCCGAAGATGCCACGTCATCTCATTTCTTATTTTTTCAAAAATATATTTATGTTATGTAGTCTTATTTTATATTCTTTAAATAATGTAATACAATATTATACATTATTTTTTAGAATTGAGAGATACATATATCAGTTAGACAAACTAAGCGATAATTAGACAAATTTGATTTTTTTTGCCAGCCAAAAGTTTATTATTAATTAGCATCAATTATTTCAAGATGTTTAAGAAATGATGGACAAAAAAATAGCATGGACATAAATGATATATGAACTATGAATAGTACTTGGTAAAGCTGATTTAGATAACACATCTGCACATCCATTTCTAGTCCTTTTTGATGCATAAATTCAATTTCTTCAGAGCAGTTATTCCATAAATAGATCGTATGAGATACTGTTTTGATATTCAGATTTGTTTCTTGATTGTTAAGAAGATTGATAACTGTAAAAATGTCTCCTTCGAATATAATATGTCTATAACCGAGTCCCCAACATGAGATAATTTTGTTTAAAAATTAAATGATTTCATTTTTCTTATATTATATAATAAATATATATTATTTAGTGATAATAAAATATAGTTATTCATCTATCACAAATATCTATGCAAATATGTGAATCAAATACAACAATCAAACAACATAACGATTTCCACAAAGAAAATTTTAAAAATATATTTATGTTATGTAGTCTTATTTTATATTCTTTAAATAATGTTATAAAATATTATACATTATTTTTTAGAATTGAGAAATACATATATCAGTTAGAAAAATTAAGCGATAATTAGACAAATTTGATTTTTTTTGCAAGCCAAAAGTTTATTATTATTTAGCATCAGTTATTTCAAGATGTTTAAGAAAGGATGGACAAAAAAATAGGATGGACATAAATGATATATGAACTATGAATAGTACTTGGTAAAGCTAATTTAGATAACACATCTGCACATCTATTTCTAGTCCTTTTTGATGCATAAATTCAATTTCTTCAGAGCAATTATTCCACAAAGAGATCGTATGAGATATTGTTTTGATATTCAGATTTGTTTATTGATTGTTAAGAAGATTGATAACTGTAAAAATGTCTCTTTCAAATATGATATGTCTATAACCGAGTCCCCAACATGAGATAAGTTTGTTTAAAAAGTAAACAATTTCATTTTTCTTATATTTTTTAATAATAAAAAATATAGTTATTCATCTATCACAAATATCTATGCAAATATGTGAATCAAATACAACAATCAAACAACATAATGATTTCCACAAAGAAAATTTAAAAATTATATTTATGTTATGTAGTGTTATTTTATATCTTTAAATAATGTAATACAATATTATACATTATTTTTTAGAATTGAGAAATACATATATCAGTTAGACAAATTAAGCGATAATTAGACAAATTTGATTTTTTTTTGCCAGCCAAAAGTTTATTATTAATTAGCATCAGTTATTTCAAGATGTTTAAGAAAGGATGGACAAAAAAATAGGATGGACATAAATGATATATGAACTATGAATAGTACTTAGTAAAGCTAATTTAGATAACACATCTGCACATCAATTTCTAGTCTTTTTTTATGCATAAATTCAATTTCTTCAGAGGAGTTATTCCACAAAGAGATCGTATGAGATATTGTTTTGATATTCAGATTTGTTTCTTGATTGTTAAGAAATGTCTCCTTCGAATATGATATGTCTATAACCGAGTCCCCAACATGAGATAAGTTTGTTTAAAAAGTAAACAATTTCATTTTTCTTATATTTTTTAATAATAAAAAATATAGTTATTCATCTATCACAAATCTATGCAAATATGTGAATCAAGCACAATAATCAAACAACATAATGATTTCTACAAAGAAAATTTAAAAAATATATTTATGTTATGTAATCTTATTTTATATTATTTAAATAATATAATACAATATTATACATTATTTTTTTGGAATTGACAAATACATATAATATCTTATAAAAATTCTAGTAACATAATAAAATTAGTTATTTATCAACTGAGTTAGTGCGGTTTAGCGAGTATTAATAGAAAGCGAATATTTATATATATAAAAGATGACTCATTTCAGTTTAACGGTTGAATAACTTTAATATTTTTTTCTTTGTGAATTATGAGGATTGGAACTTTTAACAAAGAAAAAATATTCAACCTGTGGTTGGCTGCCAAGCAGGACGGATCTGAGCCGCAACCCAGCACTACGTGTGTTTGAGAACTAAGAAGAACGTGGGGATAAGTACACGGGGTCAAGATTTAGACACGAAAGCAGGTCCTACCCAGCACATACGCGATGATCTGTATATTCATTTAGCAAAACAAACCCCTCATGTTTACGACTAATCACACGATAGCCCCTTTCTTTCCTCCATGATCAATAAATAAGCCACGAGGTCGAATACGATCGCTCTCTCCATAAAAAGAGAGAAAACAAATCACCAATTTCTCTCAAAGGCCAATCTAATCTATCTCAGTGATCTACTTGCAAAAGTCTCCTCGAGAGGCCCAGGTATGTCATCTGCCATCTTACTCTTCCTCTCAATTCCCTCTGTTTCGATCTCTCATTTGAATCTGAGAAATTTACGAGTTTGATATATGGGTTCAAGAGATTTGATCTTTTGGAGATCTGGGTAGCGATGTAATGTGGTTAGGATTAGAAAAGTTGTCTAAAGTCGTAGACTTTGATTCAATCTGGATCTCTGTTTTGGATCGTTCTTGATAAAGACTGTGTGCTTGGTTGTCTGCTCGCAGTTTTGTTAGTAAAACTATAGATTTAAAGATTGATCTTTGTTTTTGTTACACAATCATCTTATGTTGTTGTTGTTGTCTGCTCTCAATCTATAGAAGTCTTTTGAAAGAGTTGTCGTAATCCCATCTCCTTGATTTTGCAGTAGTTTTTTTAAAACATGGCTGGCCAAAACGCGCGTTTGAATGTGGTTCCCACTGTTACTATGCTCGGTGTGATGAAAGCTCGTCTTGTTGGAGCCACAAGAGGCCATGCTCTCCTCAAGAAGAAGAGCGATGCCTTAACTGTTCAGTTCAGAGCCCTTCTCAAGAAGATCGTTACGGCCAAGGAATCAATGGGAGACATGATGAAGACATCGTCTTTTGCTCTTACCGAAGTCAAGTACGTGGCTGGTGAGAATGTTAAGCATGTAGTTCTCGAGAACGTTAAAGAAGCTACGCTGAAAGTTCGTTCAAGGCAAGAGAACATCGCTGGTGTGAAGCTTCCAAAGTTTGATCATTTCTCTGAAGGCGAGACCAAGAACGACTTAACCGGTTTAGCTAGAGGTGGGCAACAGGTCCAAGCTTGCCGTGTGGCTTATGTGAAAGCCATTGAGGTTCTGGTTGAGCTTGCTTCTCTCCAGACTTCGTTCTTGACGCTTGACGAAGCAATCAAGACGACTAACCGCAGGGTCAACGCTCTGGAGAATGTGGTGAAACCCAAGATTGAGAATACGATCAGTTACATCAAGGGAGAGCTTGATGAGCTTGAGAGGGAGGATTTCTTCAGGCTGAAGAAGATTCAGGGATACAAGAGGAGGGAAGTCGAGAGACAAGCTGCTAACGCTAAGGCCTTTGCTGAGGAGATGGTTCTTGAAGGTATCTCTATGCAGAGAGGGATTTCGATTAACGCTGCTCGTAACTTGCTTGAAGGTGGGGCAGAGAAGGATGCAGACATTATCTTCTGAAGTGTTGGGGCTCTCTATTTATCTTTTGTTATTACTCTCTTCCTCATGACTTTATGTTTCTTCAAATAAAATGGATATGATGTAGATGAAATATTGTATCATCTTGGATTGTCCTTTGCTATATAACTTTCTTGGAGAGATTTGTGATTGTTAATGTTCAGTGTAATAATTATTCCCCTGTTTTGAGAAACCAAGCAAATGTAAAACGTTACCTGGCTAGACCAGCATTGCTGTTAGTGATTCTTTTCCATCACATCCACGTATGATGTGTCTATGATACTTATTCAGGAGTGAAGACATGGCA
Source organism: Brassica oleracea var. oleracea (assembly GCF_000695525.1). Classification (NCBI taxonomy): domain Eukaryota; kingdom Viridiplantae; phylum Streptophyta; class Magnoliopsida; order Brassicales; family Brassicaceae; genus Brassica; species Brassica oleracea. Next base: position 22,027,295 of record NC_027753.1, on the reverse strand, counting down.
TATCACACGGTAGGATAGATTCTTTGCTTGACTTATCAACTCAAAGGGAATCCATATAAGTGGAGAAAGAATAACTCAAAGCAAGTACAAAGAATATAAACTGAGTCTGCATTACAAGAACTTCTCATATCCCTTCTCTGTAACAAGAAAGATCATTCATTCAGCTATGAATAACAACGTCCGAAATAGCTATTCTGATGCTCCAAATCAATCCGATAGATATGGCTTGGTTACAAGATCCATGGGTCGGCGAGTTCCTTCTCTCTCTTCCCGGAACGCTTGGTCCATGAGTGATTTGGTCGGTACACTTATGGCAAAGAATGTTTTAGCCTCCTTTAATGGTGTTTTGATGTTTTGGTGTTCTCTTTCAGATAGTTAATAGACGCTTGCTCGATGATCCTCCTCCATCCACTTACTCACGAACAGCTTCATCAAACGTGTACTTAATCATCAGTTCATCATCATATCTGATATCTTCCTGCTTTTGATTTTGTTTTCAGTAGTAACCGCTGTTCTTGGCAGAGATTATGTACCACCATCACATACTCCACATCAGACTCCAATCCGAACCAGCAACAACTTGAGGCACTAAGGCAAGCCGTTCACAACCAACACCATAGACACGACAACAACTCAAGATCTGCAACATCACAAGCCGGAGTAGAAGACCATGTTCTGAAACATCTAACAAAAAAGACATATAACCCTGTCCCAAAAAGCCAGCTTCTCAGAAACCTGAGCTTCTACTACAGAAACAGGAACTCGGGAAGCGGAAATTCAAGAAACCCTCAAGGTTACTCCGGTGAAGAAGACGATGAAAAGAGATGCACAGTGTGTTTAGAAGACTTTGAGCCCAAGGAAACAGTGATGGTCACTCCTTGCAAACATATGTTTCATGAGGAATGTATAGTTCCATGGTTGAAAAGCAAAGGACAGTGTCCTCTCTGTAGATTCGTCATTCTCAAGCCAACAAGACGAGATTATTCTCCCGGAGTTAGCTCAGATCTCACCGGAGACATGACAGTGAACGATCTCTTCACGTTAGAGCTTATCTCTGTGGTTCGTGCAATGGAAGAAAGTTTCCTTTTTGGTTATCCTCGTCGCATGTAGAATCATAAGGATATTAATTTAGTATTTGTGATATTTAATGAATCATATGAATCCACCATTGATAGACCTTTAGAGCGTTTAATAATAAGTCTTCTCCTTTTTTGGCTTGGGCTACACGCAACTCATCTAGAACTATGTATCACAGGAAGGAATGGCACCAATAATCATTGTGGATAGGCCATATCTATAAAGAAAATTCAAATTGTCTGAAGAACAAATTAAAAAGCAAAACACAACTGAGAAAATACGATTAGAACCAGGGAAAACACAGAGATTGTAGATCTCTGTCTTTGAGATATTGTTTTGTTTAACCAGTGATGTTCTGAGACTTGTTGATAATGACTCCTTCGTATTTAACTTGGAACCATTTCATGGCATCATCTTTAGTCACTCTATGCTATATTCCAACACGAGCCTTGCATCTTCTGCGACGCTCAAGAACAACATAGAAGTCCATAGCCGGAGTTGATGGAGAAGTTGTACACAGAGAAAGGGTGTGGATGTTTTGCTAACGGTTTGTTGGAAGAGTGGGTGAAAGAGGTTTTTCAAATGAATTTACTGATGGTCAAAAACGACGAAAAGAGGGCATAAGTGTAATTAACCTATGTTTGGGAGGTATAAACTTCATGTTTCAAAGTTATAAAAAATTCAAGATAAGTTTAAAAAATTCGTAATTTCGTCTGACTTGCGGAAACAGAAACAGTCGCCAGACTCGCCACCAACTTCGTTATGAACACAAATCACCGATCTATTTAACACATAAACCATAACACAATATTAGTAGATGATACGAATCAGTAGCTAATAGTGAAAACCCATAACACAAATCACGAAAAATCAAATCTTAAGAGATGATGAAATCAGAAGTTGGTGAAGAATCGAAAAAAAATTGAAGAAGAACGAAGACGAGGAAGAAGAATCGAACACGAAGAGGAAGAATCGAAGACGAGGACTCGAAGAGGAAAAATCGAAGACGATGATTCGAAGAGGAAGAATCAAACACGAAGAAAAAACACAAGAGTGAGACGGGAAGAAAAAAAAAGGTGATTTGTGTTTTCTCCCAATTTTTCAAACCCTAGACATTTAAGTTTATTGGGCCGCCCATTGTCCAAGTGGTTAAGCCCAATATTGTCCATGAATATAATTGGGTTCACCCATCTGGACAAATTTTAATTATGGTTTAATCTGGGTCTGTCCATTTTGGACCATATCGATTTGGACACGGGCCACCCATTTATAGCCCGCCCATTTGACATCTCTAGTCCATACCCAGTCGACGGGTCATACCTAAGAATCGAATCAACCAAAAACCATTCAATGACTGCTTACACAAAATCAATCTATGTTATCAAGAGTGAGAGACTTACTTAATACCCAAATCAATATGCTCCTGGATAACAAAACCAAAGCAACCAGTGTCGCTAAAGTTCCTTCTCAAGAGCTCATACTCTTTAACCTTGAGTCCACTCTCAAGGAGCTGCATTGCCTTATCTCCCCTGACAGTAACATAGCAAGCAATCTTCTCGTTACGTCTGATACCGAAAGAACGAACAGTGTACCGTGCAGAAAGACACAACAAACTCAAAACTCTTTATCCGAACTTTAACAAAACAATCAAAGACAAGACTCACCCTTGGAGAAAACAGGAGTCTGACCACTCAATTGTTCCAACACCTATCAAAATTAACTGATTCGATTACAGCCCAACACTTAACTGTGTGCAATTAGAGAAATGGAATTACAAGATAGAACCTTGGAGGCTCTGGTGAGACGATCTCCACTCTCACCGACGGAGATGTTGAGCACTAGCTTCTGCACTTTGATGTCCCTCATTGGGTTCGATAGCTTCTTCTCCGACGCCTGATTCAACCACCAAACAGAAATATCACCTCATCTTCACCGAAAAGAACATCAAAATTGAAAAATTAATGAAGAGAAAATTAACGGTGACTGACCATTTGGGATTCAGATTGCGATAAAACTCCGACCGACGGGAAAGATGGAATCGAAAGTGTTAACGGAGACGCCGCCGCAAAATTTATAAACCCTGGATCTTGAATCTTAATAAGCGTCTAGAGCTCCAAAGCAAATTTTGTTACTGAAATGACGACTATACCCCTCATCTTTCCAACAAGCCCACGTTCCTCTCACGTGATAAATCTACTACCGGTCGGTTCTTTAAAATTTTGATTTTTGGTTTTATCTCCCGGTTTGAGTAGAACAAACTAGTGAACTTGGACTTATTTTGGTTAACCATCTCTATGTATATAGATTCGAAAGTGATGGATGATAGTGCTGTTCGTTTGGCAGACACGGCTACCTGCGCTTACGACCATTTATTTATAAAGTTTGTCCGCAGCCGCATGCTATTTATTCATAAAATTTGTTCGTTTGACTGATGCGGATAGCTGCGTCTGAATATCGTGTCATGCGTTTATAAAATCTGAACGTTGCGTCATGCGGTACCTCTTATGTCCGACGCTTGCGACCTCCTGGACCTCTCTCATCTCTGACGCTTGCAACCTCCTCAAGCTCTCTCTTCTCCATAGACGCAGATTTGGACTCCTCAGGTTTGATAGATGTTAGTTCTGATTAGTGAGGGGTTTGCTTATTTCTCAGGGATGGGTTTGCTTGTTTCTGTGATTTCTTGTGTTTATGCTTGCTACTGGTTGTAGAGATGAAGCTTTCTTGTTTATGAAATGTGGGTTTTGGTTGAACAGCTTGCAAAGTATGATTCCGTACTCTTAAGTCATTGGTTTCTCTTGCTGTAAATGTGATGTTTTAGTTGAGCTTGGTTAGAGGTCTGATTATAAACACTTTTGCTTCAGTTTCAGAAACATTTTTAAGTAAAGATAAACATTTTAGAGTGTGTTACGTTTATGATGTGAATCGTTGGTTTTCATTCGTAGTTCAATCAGGTCTGTGTTGCTTTGGATTGATATAGTTTTGATTAATTTTTAATTTGTTAAAGTTTGTTTATGGGTTTGCTTGATCAGGTTTGTGTTGCTTTCTCTAAGCTATTACTTAGTTCTTTGTCTGTTTAAACTTTAAAGCTTTAGGGAACTTTCTATTCTATGTGGAAAAGCCAAGTCCTTCAGAGGAAAATGAATGTTATGTTGAGTTTTGGGTGCTTGATAGATTATCCTGATCAAGAATTGAAACCTGAAAGAGAGAGAGAGGAATGTAGCATTACTTGGTTCTATTTTTTTCATTACTTGGTTCTTTGTCTGGTTGTGATTGGTTAATTGGTAAATTTGCCTTGTCGCTTGTCTGTGTTGGTTAGTTGTATTACTGATGATTTGGGTCATAACTATTAGTTTCATCTGATATTGTATTGATATGTACTTTGTCACAGCTATTGTAAAGAAGTTCTTGAAAAGAGGCTTAAAATCAACTTGGTGCTTGCAAAAACCTTTTGGCTAGAGCTTGTCTAGATCGTTGATAGTGATGGTCTCTGTTCAGGTCTTTTCGCACTAACATTGATGGTTGCTATCTTGGGAATCTCTGCAAAACTCGGCATCGTATCACCTCTTGTAAGCATACCATTATCTGATCAACATGACCTGATGCTAAGATATGTAATTGCATTGTGTTTTAAGTAACCAGCTTCTTTACTTTTTTTAATTAGGTGGTTGATGATAGAGGACTTGAGTTACTCTCTGTTACTTGAACTTTGATCAAGTTAATTTTCTCTCTTCTCCATCGTCGTGCTCTCTCTTCTCCATAGACCAGACCTCGAGCTCTCTCTTCTCCTTTAACAGGTAATTGTCTCTATTTTTGTTCTCTGTACTAAAGCATTTAGGATATTGAATGCATTAGATGGGTTTGTGGTCTATTCACTTACATTTTTATGATAGTTTTGGTTAATGGTTCATTGCTTTAGCTAGTAATATGTTTAATGGGTTGATGCATTCATAGTCTACTTGCTCCTATTATCCTTTGGTTCATGTCCTCGTGTTTAGTCACATAAAAAACATGGAAACACGTAATGCTTCTTCATTAAAGTTGTAAGGTCTCATGTCTTATTCTTTCTGTTTTTTTTCAGGTCTCAGGCTCTCTCGTCTCAGACCCTCTCAAGCTCACTCTCTCGAGTCTTGACCCTCTCAGGCTCTCACTCTCTTGAGTCGAGGTATGATGTTTGATGGGGTTCTTTGATTTGTTGAACTTGTAAGGTCTTATGGATTGCTTCTGTTTTCGCGAGCGTCTATTGATTAAAGTTGTAAGGTCTCATTGCTTATTCTTTCTGTCCTTTTTACAGGTCTCAGGCTCTCTCGTCTCAGACCCTCTCAGGCTCTCTCGTCTCAAACCATTTTAAGATGACAAAAGATGTAAGTTTGGTCTGATATTGTTTGCATTTGTGATCTTGGTCTGATACATTAGTCTGGGCATATGGAACTTGAGTTTATATGTATGGAATTGTCTTTATAAATGGAGTATATGTATGGAACTGTCTTTATAAATGGAACTTGAGTCTATGTGTTTCTGTCTTTCTTTTTAGTTATATAGGAGTGTCCTGGAATTAGAAAATCTGTATGCAAAGAGGTTGCTAATATGGATCTGTCTGAAGAGGAATTTCATGGTGTAGTAGTAACTGGTGCTGAAGTATGGAGCGCTCAACATGGAGAAGCAAGTTTGAATTCTAGAGTGGGTGGAGATGATTGTGATGAAGTTGATTCTGTTGATATTCCAGCAGCAGAGACTCAAGCACTGGAGACAGAAACTCAGCCACAAACTCAGAAACAAACTCAAGCTGGAAGTTCAAGAGCAAAAAGAAAGCGTTAAGAGAAAGATATGGCTGTAGATGCTTGTGTAAAACGGACTGAAGCTCTTGAGGAGAAGAATATGATAGCGGAACGGATGTTGGAGCGTGAACATGCCTCTAGTGTTGAGAATGTGTTAAGAGATACTGAATGCATTGCATGGACTGAGACAGTGGTCTCTATTACACGAAGCATCAATTGAACTTCTTATAGATAGTGGTCGAATGAGATTTATAAAGTTTAAGACAAATAAAGATAATATTAAGTTTCTAGAGATTAGGACAAAGATAAAATGTGATGATTAACTAGTTTGTGAGTTTGGGTTAGTTGAAGTCTAAACCCTTTTTGGAACTAGTATGGGACTTGGTCTTATCTTTGTATGATCTTTACAGTTTTGTAATTTTGGTCTGAGCTTTGTATGAAATTCTGCATTTTGTCTTGTGTTAATAAGAATCTGTTTTGCAATCAATCTCTGTTACATTTGCTTTTCTTATGGTTCTTCTGACTTTCCGGCCGTATTAACTGATCAGATATGAGTTTCAACGGATCATGGTCTTATCTTGGTCTGATCTTACATGTTATATAACTCTGTCTTGATCCTTGTCTGGTTTTGGTGATATGACTTGTCTGGTTTTGTGTTCATAAGCTAGTTTATATAACTTTGTCTTGATCGTCTTGTGTTAATAAGGTGTGTTGAATTTTAGCTAGAAAATAATCTAATGTCTACAAGAAGGAAATGATACGTTATCTTGTGTTTTGGCTGTTGTGTTAATAAGAAGATATGTTGCTTATGACCTTGTTGGTGTAATGAATCTGATGTATTGATTTCTTCACAAGTTTGGTGTCTTTATATATCACGTGTAATGAATCTGTTTGCTGGTGTAGTAACACTAATAAAACAATCTCCTTTTGTTGGCTTTGTAGGTGCTTGAATGATGGATATTGGAAGATGAGGATGGTGATTATGATGATGAACTTGGTTTGTTTGATGTGGTTACTGCTGAGAGATTGAGTCATAGAACAGATCGAGGAGCATGATGGCGTCATGTTGAACAACTTATGTACGAATCAGATCAGCAATGTTATGACATTCTTTGAATGAATCAAAGAATTTTTGAAGCTTTGTGCAAGATGCTAACTGAGTGATATGGATTATAATAGTCTCACAATGTCTACATTGAGGAATCTGTTGCGATGTTTCTTGAGGTGGTTGGTCAGGATAAGACTATGAGGGATATAGGTGAAAGGTATTAGCGGTCATTGGATACGGTAAAAATGAAGCTTCATGATGTCTTGAGTGCTCTTCTCAAGTTTGCAGAGGATACACTAAAACCACAAGAAGGCGAGTTTGCAAGAGTAAATCTTGTTTTGAGGAATGATAATCGATATTGGCCTTATTTCAAAAATTGTATTGGAGCACTTGATGGAACTCATGTGTCGGTTCGCCCTCCAAGTTGCGATCAGTGATTGAGATGATATTTGGAGTATGGAAAGCAAAATGGAGGATTTTGGATTATAAGCATCCAAAGTATGGCATGATCTAGTGGATTAAGCTGGTGACAACGACGATGACGCTACACAACTTAATAAGTGATTCACATTGGGAAGATTATGATTTTGTACAATGGCAAAATGATGATGATGGAGAAGGAGAAGGAGAAGGAGAAGGAGAAGAAGCTGATTGTGATGGTGATGAAGAAGAAGAAGGTGATAATGATGATAGTGGTGGTAGACATATTGTATATGAATCGACTGGTGATAGATCGATGGAATTTTTGCGTAAGAACATCACAAATGAATATGGTAGATGTTTTTTACTGTATTAAATATTTTAGTTAATGACCACTTATGTATTATTTAACTTTTGTTTATCTTTAGTAACGATGGGCCGGTCCCTGACGGCAGGAAGTTGCTTCTGCCAAATAAACAGCCCTGATAAGTTCATTATTTGATCATCACTCAAAAGGTTGAGTGTTACATAACATTCAGTACCTTGATTAAAATTTATACACAGAGTTTTGAAAGTTTATATTTTAGTAAAAACATCCACTGTTACATTATACACTGCCTTAACAAACTCCCTTAGTACATAAAAAACTTAAAAAAACCTTGGTTTCTTTGATTTTATTGAGAACCGACGCTTGCTTTATCGGGTAAGTTAGGAGAGCGAGCCAAGCTAAAGCTACTAGAGCATCCACTAACCTTTGAGCCTGACCCACGGCTTCTCACTAAAGGAACCAATGACTTCACCACATCTGCCATCAACGGTCTGTAATCAGTTTCTTCTTGAACACACATTGCTGCTATTGCTGCAACCTGAACAACCTCTTTGGTCGAGTACTGCCCTTCAAGTGCTGGATCCATTACGTCCACCACTTTGTCTCTCTCAGCCAGTTGAGGCAAAGCCCAAGATACAAGAACTCCTTCTCCAGTAGCTCTCTTCATATCTACCGGAACCCTCCCGGTTAGTAACTCTAACAAGACAATGCCGTAGCTATAGACATCTGATTTTGTAGTCAAGTGGCCAGTTAGAGCATACTCAGGAGCAACGTATCCTTGTGTGCCTAGTACACGTGTAGAGACATGCCCACCAGCTTTATCTGATCCTACTTTAGCCAATCCGAAGTCTGAAACCTTGGTGTGGAGGTTTCTGTCAAGCAGAACATTGCTGCTCTTGAAGTCTCGGTGAATCACTGGAGGTGATACTTGTTCATGGAGATACTCCAAGCCTTTTGCAGCTCCCAGAGCTATTCTCATCCGAGTTTCCCAGTCTAATCTCAATGGGACAGAACCAGACCCTATATGCAAAAACAACAGACATCTCTATATCAGTCATATCTATTAAACACGCCGGAAGTTTGTAACATAACTTGAAGAAGAAACTTAACTGTTATTAGGATAGAGGTGTTCCTGCAGACCGCCATTGGCCATGAACTCGTACACAAGCAGTTTATGACTATTGTCTGAGCAATAACCAAGAAGTGCCAACAAGTAGGGTGAACGCAGACGGCTCAGTAACTCAACCTGTCATCAGATACAAAATTAATCAACCGTTGAAGAAATTAGTGAGCTAAACAAAGACTTATAGCACAAATAAACAACAGCAAACCTCCATCTTGAACTCTTCTTCGCCTTGCTTTCCTGCATTATCCATAAACTTGATAGCAACTTTTCTCCCGTTGTTAAGCACACCACGGTAAACCAATCCAAACCCACCATGACCAACCACATTCGACTTACTAAACCCACCAGTTGCTGAATGTAGTTGCTTGAAAGTGAAAACCTGTATCCCCTTGTCAGTAACTTCTTGTTGTTCTTGACAATCACCTTTCTCCTCGCAGTCAAACTCTATATACACAGGTAAAACCAGAGAGCGAAAAGACAAGAAATTGCAGGTTAAAGATAAGACCAGACTCGTTCTGTTTACACAAGGACATGAAACGAAACAGAGAAACTGTTGTCTAAATTGTTGTGCTTACTCTTGTTGATTCTGTGACGCTTGGAAACTTTGTTACGGATATAGCAGTAGTAGCTAAAGGCGACGAACAAAGATGACAGAGCAAGGCAAGCAAGAACGACAATGGCTACAAGTGAAGCTCGCTCTTTCTTCTGGTACGCTTCTTCTGTTTCCTCCATTTCACCCCCCAGGAACAAGAAGACGCCTTTAACGGTTTCCAGAAATGGAAAAAACGAGAAGATGTAGAAACCCTAGAAGGAGGAAGACGAAATTGATACAGAATAACTTTAAAGCTTCGGGTCTTGTGAAATCTAATCTATTAAAACAGAGTCATATTTAATATCTACCATTTACAAGTTGTCATTTAAATTTGGACTACCTTTAGAATAGCAAGTGTTTGGATATGTAAATGTGTTTGGTTCCTTGAATATATCAGTTTAACTTACAACTTAATTTAAACCAACATAGAAATACACGTCTAATCGGTTATCCTTCATACCCAACTTAGACAAAACCAACATTAAAAATTTATTTAAATTTGGTTATCACACTCTGCACCTGCAATACCTACCATTCCAGTTTTAATAATTACATTAGACAAATATACATTTTAAATGTACCCAAATCGTAATACATACCATTCCAGTTTTTATACCAACAAA
>NC_027753.1:22014262-22016111 GCF_000695525.1 Brassica oleracea var. oleracea | reverse complement strand
GATTCATTGTACCTGCAAGAGACTCTTCTTGGCTCGTGTTAAGAAACTTCAGGTGGGACAATGGAGGTTCATTGAGAATGTGTCCGTAACTCCTGCAGCTGGAAAGTACCGACCGACCAGTCATGCGTACAAGCTGACCATCATAAGTAACTCTAATGTCACCAATTCCTCCCTGAAAAATGATGATGAATTTTTGTCATTGACCACTTTCCCAGAAATCATGAATGGAAGTCTTGATTCAAATGTTCTAATTGGTAACTCATAATATAATTCCTTATATATCTATATTCTTCTGCTTATCTAAATTAATAATCCAAATTTCTTTGTATGTTTGTAGATGTTATTGGTCAAGCAATAGATATTGGAGATATGCAGGTTGTGCCAGTTCAAGGTAAAGAAACAAAGAAGCTGGAACTTACTTTGACTGATAGAGAGTAAGTTATGAACATTACATTAGACAAATATACATTTTAAATGTACCCAAATCGTGTTTTTAATAATTTATATTTTTTCCTCTATTATCAGGGACCACCAAATAGCATGTTGTCTTTGGGGTCGTTATGCTGAACAACTTTTATATACATACAAAGTTGGTCAAGTGAATAAAAATTTCCTCTGTTTACTGAGATTTGCCAAAATCAATGTTTACAAGGGTAATATATCTACTAAACTATTAATTAGCATATATTTAGATTTGTATTTTAATTTATTTCAATTATTTACTTTGTTTGTTGTAGGACAAGTCCAGATAACAAATGCATTTGATACTTCAACCTTGGAGATAAATCCACCTGGATTTGATGTGCAAGATTATATCAGACTGTACGTTATACGATCATATCATAATACTTTTTAGATATATCTACATAGATTCCTTCTTGTGTAAAAGTTTAATTGCTATATAGGATGCCAAATAATGAGCTTGCTCTCATTACTGATGGTCGTGAGGTTGTGAAACCCAAAGGAAACAAACGCCAACCAGATCAGTGGTCAATTTACCCAGAGAGAACAATTTTGGATATCATAATGGCGACTGAGGTTCGTTTTATATATTTATCTTAGCTTTTTTTAAAATAAAAACATGTGGAAAGTTAATAAAGCTAACGTTACTTGTACAGATTGAGAAATGCATTGTTACAGCAACAGTTAATGCAATAGACACAGATTGGGCATGGTATTATTTTGGTTGTGCTAAGTGCCACTATAAGAAGGTTACTGACATTACTAATAGGGATGTGGTGCCTGTGAAACATCTGTGGTATTGTGATACATGCCATCAGTCAGTCACCAATGTTGCACCTAGGTATGTCTTTTTAACTTGAAACTAAAATGTTTCACAATCTATATGTTGTAACTAATTTATAAATTTCGTACAGGTTCAAAATACACCTATTACTAAAGGATGACACTGGTGAAACTAAGGTGATGTTGCTTGATACTGTTGCTGAACCTATTTTGGGAGTAAGTGCTGAAGTACTCTTAAATGGTTCTCTAGAAGAGGTATATACAAGTTGTAATTTCACTTTTATATTATGGGTTGCATTTGTCGTTTTTAATGTTGTGTTTATTTCTATTTAGGTTGAGGATCCTGAAGACTTGCCTGACCAAGTTACTGCTCTGATTGGGAAAACTTTCAAATTTGGAGTCTATGTGAACAAAGATAATGTTGATTATGGATCCCATATATTTAATGTTGGGAAGACTTGGTCTGCTGATACAATAATAACTCGTGCGGACGATGAGGACACCGGAGATACATCGACCATAGTTTCCTCTGATCGTTCATCAGGACAGGTTTGTAAAATTTGTGATGTTTTTATATTGTATAATAAGCATATTTGTTATGGTT
>NC_027753.1:21964595-22008998 GCF_000695525.1 Brassica oleracea var. oleracea | reverse complement strand
CTTTGACGATATTAAAACCTACAATGGTGTAGTTTACGAGGGGTATAAAGAGGCATGTTATGCTCGAGGAATATTGGATGATGACCAGGAGTATATAGATGACTTAGTGAGGCGCAGTTATGATAGCTCTGCAGCTGTTGTTCGTGATCTTTTTGTTCTAATGCTTCTATCCGATAGTCTGTGTCAACCAGAGGTTGTTTGGGATAAAACATGGAAACTGTTGTCTGAGGATATCGAGTATAGTCGCAGAATGCATTTCAATAGGCCAGGTACAATACCAATCTCTTCTAATAAAGTATGACAGTCATGAGATTATTTTGTTTTAAATTAAACGTTAGTGATATTTTTACCATTAGTTGATATATTTGTAATTTTAAATTGGTATTTATATAGATGGTACTAAGTGGAAATGTTGTCCATATTATTGGCAGGGCTTATACTAAGTGACAGTGACAAGAAACTATATGCTCTTATAGAGATTGAGAAGCTTATGAGAAGGAATGGGAGTTCACTTTCAGTCTATGAATCTATGCCTAAACTGCCTGCTGAATTCAAACCGATCGAAAATGTTTTGATCTTGGATGAATTAAATTACGACCTGCATGAGTTGCAAGCCACTCATGACAGAGATATTCTGAAGATGACTGATGAACAAAAAAAGATATACGATGAGATCATTGGTGCTGTTGTTGAAGATAGAGGTGGAATGTTCTTTGTTTATGGGTTCGGTGGCACTGGAAAAACCTTTCTTTGGCAAATTCTATCAGCTGCTGTTAGGTGTAGGGGAGATATAGTTCTTAATACTGCATCTAGCGGAATTGCTTCTTTGTTGTTACAAGGTGGTAGGACTGCTCATTCCCGTTTTAGCATACCAATCAATCCAGATGAGTTTACTACATGTTCATTGACTCATGGATCAGATAAAGCTAATTTGATAAAGGAAGCATCTCTAATTATTTGGGATGAAGCACCAATGATGAGCAAACATTGCTTTGAATCTTTAGACAGAAGTTTAAAGGATCTGATGGGGAATCACGACAATAAGCCTTTTGGTGGGAAGGTTATTGTTTTTGGAGGTGACTTTCGGCAAGTACTTCCTGTGATTACTGGAGGTAGCAGGGCTGAGATAGTGTTGGCTGCCATGAATTCTTCTTATCTCTGGGAACATTGCAAGGTTCTGAAACTTACTAAGAATATGAGATTATCTTCGAACAATCTTTCTGAGGATGAGGCAAAAGATCTGAAAGAATTTTCTGAATGGATTTTGGCTGTTGGGGATGGGAAAATAGCAGAGCCTAATGATGGGGAGGCACTAATTGATATTCCAGAACAGTTTTTAATTATGGACCAAGAGTATCCGATAGAAACTATAAGTCATGCCATCTATGGAGATGCAGATTCATTAAGAGGAATTCAAGATCCTAAGTTTTTCCAACAGAGAGCAATCTTATGTCCAACAAATGAGGATGTTAATATGATTAACGATCATATGTTGTCTAAACTTGATGGTAAGAGTTTTATTTATTACATGTATTGTCATTATACTGTGTAGACACTAACTTATTTTTGAAATTTGGTTCTTTCTTTCAGGTGAAGAAATGGTTTTTATTTCATCTGATAGTATTGATCCTTCTGATACTGGTTCAGTCAACAATGATGCTCTCAGCACCGACTTCCTAAACAGCATTAAAGTTTCTGGTCTACCAAACCATAGTCTAAGATTGAAGATTGGTTGTCCTGTTATGTTGCTTAGGAATATTAATCCTAATGAGGGTTTAATGAATGGAACAAGATTGCAAATCACTCAGCTTATGGATTTTATGGTGGAAGCTAGAATCTTAACTGGTATGAATATAATCATCATGTTTTGTACCAAAAGAAATACAGTTTGTTATCCAGTCAAACCAATCCAAAATCAAATAAATTTCAACAATACACAGAACAATAATCATCCAAACTAACACCAAGTATACAACGATCACTATTCTGAAAATTTCCCAGTGCAGTCAATCTAATCTATTACTATAAAGTCTAGCCGTGCATCCTAAACAGTCTATCCTTATAAAGATTCTACTGGTTTAGTTCACGGTTCCTCAATTTATATACGAGGTAGATAGTACTAACCTTTATTTCTGAAATTGGTTTTGTGGACTGTTCCAATTAGTAATTTGTAGTTTCTCTTTTCTCCAGTCCTCACCAATAACCTAACGAATATATAAACTATGAGTTTGATCTGTTAACGTAAATAAACCAGAACAAATAAATTTATTAAAAAACAGAGTAGGAAGAAGATCAGGAGAATAAATAAGAAGGCAATTTATATAAATGTAATGTGTATAAAGCGTTTGAAACGTACACTTCACTTTTTTATAAGCTATATCAGGTTTGCCTTCTACTCTTCTTATGTCCTTTTAAGAAAAAACTTTTGTTACCTGTACAAAAACGTATCAATAATCAATTATTCATTAACATAATTGGATTTCTAAATCCTGTTTATACAGCAAAAATAAATTTTTATAATTTAAAAATAAAACTTATCTGTGAGTCTAAAGCTTGGTGATGGTTGACCCGGAACTAAAGCAGATCTTGAAATCGAACATTGTGATGGGAGATCTAGAACTCTAGGTGAGAGATCTATGAACGTTTAAAAAAATTCCAACTGATTAACCAAGTTCAAACCCTGATTGCTTAATATAAGTGTTTACAAACAAAAATCAAAAGAGTCTAACCTTAAAACACAAGATCGATTGACTTGAATGATTTTTGAACGATTTGATTATGGATTTGAAGGGAACGATTCAAGTGATTTCGATCTATTACAGAACCACCGTCGAAGAAGAAGAAAAAATAAAGTTGTTGATTTTTTTAGAAGGACACGTTGAAGTAGTTGATCTTCCCGGAAAAAAAAAACTCTAGGCTTCCTTTAATTTTTTATCAAACTATATTGTTTTTATAAATGGGCCAAATCAAAATACTTAAACTGTACTTACGTTACAAATTAATGGATCACAAACATTTATCAAGTATATATGGACCAAATTTGTTTAAATTTTGGGTTTTAACAAACAAACGTGTGTTTGATGTATGTACTAAACAAGCAAACATTATATATACTTCAAAAAACAAAACAAAATTAAATTATAAGGAAGACATCATATTATAAACATATAACTTAAATTATATAATCTAAGCTCAAAAATAATTAGAGTAATTTGTCCAAATAATATCCGCGCATAGCGCGGATCCGTATCTAGTTATTATTATTTTTGGGTTTTTGTGCTTGTGTGAGTGTCAGCCAGCTTCAGTGACTCACACTGTACTGCCTTGTTTCGTGGCGACGAGAATACTCGTCTTCTCACGGGTACTTTACAACTTTGGTCCCTATATTTTTACATCTCATTGACCGACAAGCGACAGTTAGTTTTATTTTTATATATGGACGGGTGCACGTGACCAAGGCCCAAAATTGGTTATTGTCCGGTTAAGAAAAATAAGCTAATCGGTTTGGCTTCCGAGTAACTAGATTAGTACTCCGGTTTCAAAATCTGATATTTGGTTGTGATAAGATGATACAAAGAGAGCACAAGGGATTTTATTTATACTGACAAAAGGTTCCAAACAGCATTTGTTTCGTTCTTACACCATAAAAGATCACTTGCAGAGAGCTCTACTAAGCATTAAAAGCAGGCATATAAAGAAAGTTTCTTCAGCCATATGAACTGGAGAGAGAACCACGATTAACTTTTCTTTTCTACCTTTAAAGAGCTTTTGTTATTACTTCTTCCCACGGAGTTTAGCTCCAAGTGCCCTCTCCAGCTTAGAAAGGATCTGCTGGTTCGGTATGGCTTTCCCCGACTCGTATTCTTGGATCACTTGCGGCTTCTCGTTGATCAGCTGCACAACCAGCAAATATTATCATCATGAAGCGAATTAAATACAAGAGGAAACAAGAGAGAAAGTAGTGTACTTGAGCAAGTTGGGACTGGGTCAGCTTCTTCTCGCATCGGGCTTGCATGATGGCTTTCTTCAACTCAGTAGGCACACGTTCATCTGAATGTCAATAAAACCACACACATAAATATGCTGTTACAGACAACCAACATACTAATCGATCTAATATTGTAAAAGGAAACAATTTTAACTTTATCTCATCTACGAACAAAGACTTCCTCTTACTATCAGACAGGCGACATACTCTAAGAATTGCCATTACTGGAATGAGAAATTAGTTTCATCCCATTAGAATCGCTGTGATTCTACCATTACTTTTTCTAATTTTCTTTGTTCATACAGAAAGAAACGAAGTCAATAAATATTAGGAGATTAGAAACTCACGAGCTAAGTTCTCAGTGTCATCATCAAGCCTCTTCGTGTTCAAGGAGGTGCCGCTTGAAGCCGCCTTGTTGGTTCCAGCATTGTCTATTTGCAACCAAAAAAATCAGATCACTATCAGATGTCAAAACAGATACACATCAACCTGATACGATCATAGATAATCATCCGACGATTTTTCTTTAACATTAATTGAAATCACAACCAACAAAAACCCTAACAACAGGCACAATAAGTCTAAACTCATATCGATTCGCTCGTTCGTCAAATCTAACCCAATCCATAGAAAACTTATCGCACAGTTTGAGCTAAGAAGGCATATCAGAGAGGATCTACAAAGAGATTGAAGACGAAAAACAAACATTTTCTGACGGATTCAATATCGGCGCCGCTTCTTCGAGCGGCGTTGACAGTCTTCTCGTCGCGCTTAGCGGCAGAGTTGGGAGCTTTCTTACGGATCACCACGGGCTCCCAGTCCTGAGTCATAGGTCCTACTCCTGCCATGGCTTCTCTTGAGATTGTGTTGTCTTCTTCAACCGCCTTTATCGTTTTGCGTTTTTATATCTACAATGGGGTAATTTAGTAAATAGCCAACATTGACGTGTCGTAGTGGAATTGATTCAAACTAAAAAGCATGGGTGTGAATTGATCATTTCAAAAAAGTAAAGTGAGACTTGGCGTTTTCTATGCAAAAGAGCCAAAATATCAAATTCTGATTCCTCCGATTCCCTTCTACTCATGGAAGACACTGCAACTACTTCCACAAATCTCCCCCATACTAGACTTGCCTGGTAACATTAGCGTAAACTTAATCGCTTAGCAAAGCTACTGAATCATGGTTTAACCGATAGGTTCTTTATTAGATAAGAGTCTAAGTGAAGATATCATGGAATACACGCATTAGATCTACTGCTAAACAGATTTGGTTTATGATTCTCATTCCTTACTAGCTATGGTAATGTTGTTGATGGTATGATCTGTGGAACCAGGTGAGATTGAAGCGATGAATGGACAAGTGATATCATATGTGACATGACATGGCTTGAAGAGTATCAACCTCCAGATAACTTTGTGATATGGAGAGTTCCCTACAGAGGTCCTGTCATTAGAAAATGAGATTGTAGAAGAGATTTTAAGCATACAAGAACAGACCAGAAAGAGGATTTTACTAATTGGTAAACCACTCACACGCTTGCTCCTTTGTGGTCAAGAAGTTCTTACATGTGTGATCACATTAAGTTTCAGCCTACTTCATTATATGATAATGTTTTGTATAATATGATCATCCTCACAGACAAATGTAATTTCATCGATTCTTTGTCTTGCGTTATTTCATGTCTATCAAATCATAGCAACTTTACAGTTCATGAGATTCTAGAGAGTTAAGTTAACCTTGAGTGAGAAATATATTTATATAAGAAAATGAAGATCTTGTTACTATGTTAGCATATCATTATCACTGGAGCGATTGCACTAAAATCAAGACAAAACACTCGTGTATAAAAAAAAAAGTAAAGGTTCACATACACACCGGCTAGATGTTCAAGAGAAGCAGCAGTACACGATATGAAAGACAACAAAATGTAATCAGCACTAAGATAAAAACATAAATCATGTAAGAAGCAAAAGAAAGATTTAACCCTCTGATCTTCTATCGCCTTACTTTCGGAGCACACTCTTCTTACTCTTGGGTTTCAAACCACCACCAGACTCTTCTTTAGTAATCTTTGTCTTCTTCTTCGGCTTTATCTCATCCTTACTCTTCTCCTTCAGCTTCCCCTTGACCACTTTCTTCTTTGGTTTCTCAGCCTCTGCAGTCTCACTTACCTCCTTCTTCCTCTTCTTCATCTTCTTCTCCTTATCACCACCAGACTCAATACTAACCTCAACATCACCAATCTCATCTTCATCAAGCACCTCAGATACATTACTATCCATATACCTAACCTCATGAATCCTACCCTTCTTCTTCTTCCCCTTCACACCATCACTCTTCTCTCCACCATCAACAACACTTTCACCTTTCTTCTTCTTCTTCTTATTCTCTTCCTCAACAACAACACTCTTCTCACTTCCAAAAGCATCGATCTTTAGCTTCAAATCAGGAACACTCTGATAAACAGGCAACGCCAAGCTCTCAGACAGCTTCAAATGCAAAGACCTAACATACTTCCACTGACCAGGCAACACCTCAACGACACCGTTCAACGTCGCCATCACATTCTCAACAATCTCATCCCCCTCCATCGACAACTTCCCAACCTTGACAACACTACACGTCCCCGTCCTAACGAAAAACATAGCAGAGCCACAAGCCTTCTCAATCTGCTCCTTCCAGTTCCTATGCTTCAAATCCACCGCCGCGGGAATCTTCTTGCTCGTGAAGAACTTCTTCCCGATCAACCTCGGGAGCAGAGGAATCACTCTCCTGTCAGCAAAGAACATCTCGTAAGAGTCGCAGAGCTTCCTCTTCGCCTCGAAGGCCTTGTAATCAGTCTTGAGCTTCGAGAGCTTGAGGATCTTAGTGATCGGAATGTCATCGGACTTGATCTTCTTCGCCGCGTCCTCCTTCGTTAATCCGCTTTTAGGTCTGTCGTCGATGATGAGGCAAAGCTCGGGGGAGTCTTCCTCCGTGTTGATGAGAGGGTGAGGTAGGAGGATACGGTGAGGCTTCGTGCGGTTGGTCTGTGGGATCTTCTTCAAGGTGACGATGAGGTAGACGAACTCGTCTTGCTCGAGGAGCTGTGGCTTCGCGAGCTTTGATTTTTCGGTTTTCCATTTGAGGAGGGAGGTGACGGCTTCGTGCACCGTCTTGGGGCTTACTCTCGAAGTCTGTTGAGGTGGAAGGAGTTGGTCTGGCGAGGATGCGGCGGTGGTCATTGAGAGGTTTGGGGGAGGAGAGAGATTAGGGTTTAGGAAGGAGAGGGAGGATGAAGAGAGATAAAATGGCTCTCTGGTTTAGGGTTTATCATCATTGATCTGTTTCCATAGGAATTAATGGGCCGACTTCTTTCAGCCTTCTATGTTTTTCTTTAAAACATTTTGGGCCTAGACTTTACTTTTTTTTTTTTTTTTTTTTTTTTTTTTTTTTTTTTTTTTTTTTTGATGTCGGCCTAGACTTTACTTTGGTAAGGTCTTTTGGCATCTACTCATAGAAATTCACCAACTATCCATCCATATATATAAATATATATTTATATTTCAAAGCATGAAAAAAAAAAAAAGTAATAGTAACAACAAGTAGAAGCCGAATCAATTGTTTCATTAACGGATAGGACATCTCCAACTCAACCTCAAATCTTCAAATTTTATGGTTTTTTCTGGTCCAACCCAACTTCAAATCTTCAAATCTCGAGGTTCTAAATAGTGAAACCTCAAAACTATCTTTTATTTTCTTTTTTTGTCCTTATAATTAATTTCTTTTCACAAATACATATACTAAACTTAATTTAAAAGATTTTAAGTACACCAAAATAAAATAAAAGGCAATTCTCATAAATAAACCATTTTCAATTTTTGATCACAAAAATAGACTACAACGAAAAAAATGACCAAAATGTTTCATTTAATAGGTAAAAGTACACTAATACCCTAGATATATAAAAAATTTAAAAATTTAAAAAAAATTTAAAAAAATAAAATTAAAAAATAACTTTTTATAGTTTTAGAATATATGTTTTCAAATTCGAACTTTTTTATTAAAAAAAATTAATTAATTTCTTTTTCGAATTTTTTTTTTATTTTTTTTCAAATTTTCTTTTTGTAATTCGAAAATACGTTTTGAAACTATTTTTAAAATTTTTATTTTCAAATTTTAAATATTTATTTTATAAAATTTTAAATCTCAATCTCAAATCTCCACCCCTTAACTCTAAACCCTAAGGTTTGGATTAGTTAACCGTAGATGTATAAATGTATATTTACCTCAGTGTATATTTACCTCTTTAATGAAACATTTTAATCATTTTGACCCTTATAGTATATTTGTGACATAAACTTTTTTAGTGTTATTCTATGGTATTTCCCTAAAATAAAATAGGATAAATATTACATAATATTAAAATAAAATTCACACAATAGAAAATACATTAAATAAAGCTCACACAAAATAAATATATATTAAACAAACTTAACAAAAATTAAAGAAAATTACATAAACACTTAAATAATACATATCTTACAGAAATAATGTTTGAGTAATTTGATATTTTATATGTAACTTTCTAAAATTTGTGTGTATGTGTGTTGTTTTATTATATATGTAATTTATATTTTTATTATATAATATTGTAATATTGTATGTTGTATAATATATTAAATTTATGTTTTATATGTATTTGTGAAGTTTTGTAAAATATTATCATTAGTAACTTTTGTTAATGTTAAAGACTATAATCAAATGAATAAACTTTTGAGGTTTTTTTTTAAGATTGATGGTTGGAGCGATTAACCTTAATTAATGCGTATACACTTTTAGTCTGGATTTGAAACTGTAGAAAACTATTTATTAACAATCAGGAAAAGTAATAGTAAAAAAAATTATGTAGTATTCTCAATATATTATCAATTAAAATGTCATTAAGTAAATTTTCATAAGCCAGTACACAACTACCAAACATCTATATATATATATACTATACTAAAAGGGGATATAAACTCCTCTTAGAGTGTCCACATAGGCACAAAAAATCGTTCAATCAGAACATTTTATTTTGACACGTCAGACATGCTTAAGTCGCTTCTAGGCTTCACGTTTTCGCTTAATTTGGAGTGGGCTGGACTTCGTTTGCATCGTCTTTAGCTTTTTTTTTTAAATTTTGCGTGATATATACTATACTAAAAGGGGGATATAAGCTCCTCTTAGAGTGTCCACATAGGCACAAAAAATCGTCTAATCAGAATATTTTATTTTGACACGTCAGACAAGCTTAAGTCGCTTCTAGACTTCACGTTTTCGTTTAATTTGGAGTGGGCTGGACTTCGTTTGCATCGTCTTTAGCCTTTTTTTTTAATTTTGCGTGATGTTAATAAAGAGTGAGCGACAGGGCATTAAGACTGAATCACATGCCAATAACAAAGTGTGTGTTATTTAAGCAACCAACCATATTATTTTTTCATTACTTAGTGAATTTTTTTTGTAACAACAAAATTATTCAACAAAATTACTTAGTGAATATTTTTTAGTTTGGGTCTACTTCTGTTAATTTTTAGTGTTGGAATGTAAATCTAAGATTAAAAGAAGAAAAAAAGTTGAAGTGTCTTGGATTCGTTTGGTTTAGAAACTATTCCCGATGTTTCAAATTGTAAGTAATTTTACATAAAAATACTATTATTAAAAAATTATTACCTTTTAAAAATATCGTCCAATCAGAACATTTTATTTTGACACGTCAGACAGGCTTAAGTCGCTTCTAGACTTCACGTTTTCGTTTAATTTGGAGTGGGCTGGACTTCGTTTGCATCGTCTTTAGCCTCTTTTTTTTTTAATTTTGCGTGATGTTAATAAAGAGTGAGCGACAGGGAATTAAGGCTGAATCACATGCCAATAATAAAGTGTGTGTTATTTAAGCAACCAACCATATTATTTTTTCATTACTTAGTGAATTTTTTTTGTAACAACAATATTATTCAACAAAATTACTTAGTGAATATTTTTTAGTGTGGGTCTACTACTTCTGTTTATTTTTAGTGTTGGAATGTAAATCTAAGATTAATCGTTTAAGAAGAAAAAAAGTTGAAGTGTCTTGGATTCGTTTGGTTTAGAAACTATTCCCGATGTTTCAAATTGTAAGTAATTTTACATAAAAATACTATTATTAAAAAATTATTACCTTTTAAAAATATTATTTAATACTCATAAGTTTAACCAATTATAAAAAACATTAATAATTTAATTGATCACACAATATTCAACAAAGAGCATTAAAATGTTCAAACTAATTATATTTTGAAACAAAAAACAATCTTTCTCAAATTAGCTACTTATGAAATAGAGGAATAATAAATACTCCTTCTGTTTCAAAATAATACATGTTTTAGAATTTTCACACTTTTTAATAAAATATATTAAACCTTAGTAATAAATACATAGTTTTTTGTAATTTATATTTTCTATATTTTTAAGCCAATAAAAATTTAAAAATACAATTAATGTTCTTGAACTTAACAATTTTTCATTATTAGTTTACAAAATTTGAATTGAAAATATAAAATAAGTATTTTTGAAAGAAAAAAAATCTCTGGAATATTCACCTTTTTGAAAAGGAGGGAATATGAATTTATTCCAAAAAAAACAATATCCGTCTACCTCCCAGGAGCAAAGGAGGAGTTAGTTTCCAGCATTGTCCCCGTCATACATGTCGTTTGTCTCCATCAAACATTTATAAATGATAATGTTAATTTTAGTTTTCAAATTTAAAATATTAAAGAAAATAGTTATCTTTTTAAGATAAATTTAAAAAGTGATATCAAACTTGGGGTAAAATTTTAAATTAAATTCCCCAGAAATCAGAATATGCATTTGTTTCTCCAAAAATTCTAAAAGTGATGTTCATGTATAAATGCCGCTTCTATTTTTTTCCTTCTATGTTTTTAAAATTATTTTTTCAAAAGAACTTTTGGTTCATACACTATTGTTCTTTATATTTAATTATCAAACAATTTATCCATAACTATATATTAATTTACAGAAGTCCGACACCAAATAAGATATAAACTTATTTATTATAATGTTATCTAAATTATATTAGAACAAAGTTACAAAAACAATGTTTACACATTCTAAAAAAACCAAGTACAAATAAATATTTTTTCTACAGCAAAAATATTTGTCACTAATATTTAATAGTACGTTTAATACGCTTCCAATTAATATTAGGGAAATACTATGGGATAGCACTGAAAAAGTTTATGTCACAAATATAGACTTTAAGAATCAAAATGACCAAAATGTTTCATTAAAGATGTAAATATTACCTTATATTCATAGGTTTAACTAATCCAAACCTTATAGTTTAGAGTTAAGAGGTGTAGATTTGGGATTGAGATTTAAAATTTTATAAAATTAAAAGTTAAAAATTAAAAATTTGAAAATAAAAATTTGAAAAATATTTTCAAAAAGTATTTTCGAATTACAAAACGAAAATTAAAAAAATATAAAAAAAATCGAAAAAAATTATAAAAAAGTTCTAATTTGAAAACATATAATCTAAAACTATAAAAATTATTATTTTTAAATTATTATTTATTATTTTTATTTTTATATTTTTTATATATCTAGAGTATTATGGTCATTTTATCTATTAAATGAAATATTTTGGTCATTTTCCTATTTGTGCTCTATTTTTGTGATCAAAACTTGAAAATTGTCTATTTAGAAGAATCACCCTTAATTTTATTTTATAAATTAATATTTTCACTATTTAATAATGCACTGTCAGACAAATCTTAAATGGTTTCAGTTCTAAAACAGTCAACAATAATCGTTATTAAAAATTTACATAAAACAATATTAATAAATTTAAGGGCATTATTGAACAAATATTTTTTGTTCTGATGTGTTTTACTTATATGAAATTTTGTTCCCTAAAATATTTCAAATCTTATATAGAAGCAAAGCTTGCAAAACATTTCACGAAAAAAAGTAACTCGAACTTAATTTCAGGTTACTCCTTTCATTTCATATACTGTAATTTGAACTTATTTGACATTAAAATAGCTCGGTGCAACAGCATATAAAATCTTAAAAGTCATATATATCAAAAAATTACCATAAAAGTCAAAATAGTAAGTTGTAAATATTTTTTAAACACTATTTTCATTACAATCAATGAAGATACAAAGACCGGAGATTACCATAATTCCGACAAGAACAGTCCGTCAAACCAAACCAAAGGTCCCTGGAAACAACATCTCACACATGGGAGACAAAGATCAACAGAGAGATAACACAATTTTTAACTTTCTCAATCTAAATTAGAATAAACAAGGATCAGATCATAAGAAACCAAGAACAAAACAATGCATGTTGACTGCAATAGAGCTCCTTTGAACAAAGACAAGGCGAGGATTCCAGACTAGGACCTCTGGCTTGCATCTCCTGCTATATAGAATAGCACATGCAATATAAAGACCAAAGCTTCATACACCAGGAAACAGAACAATTAAATTCATTAGTCGTCAACCGGAATGGCAGAGACAAAGAAGAGAACTCGAAACACTATGCGAAGCTTGATGGAAGAAGAGATTTTGATCAAATCTTAAGGGTAATGAAAAGGAGCGAAACAACTCACAATCGAGTTCAAACTTGCTCAAAAGATCGAGAAGGTCGAAGATCGAAACCAATAGTGAGCCAAAGAAAGCTCAGAGACGACATGCAACACAAACAAAACATCACAGGGTTTCAAAGATAAAATCAGATCTGGAGGGTAAGAAAACCCAACCCGCTTTAACTAGCTATATCAAGCAAAGAAGATCGATTAACATTGCATTGAGATCATCACTAAACTCATTAATCTCCTGAAAATACAAAATCAAAACTTGATTAAGTTACCCATAAATAAAAACAGGAAGAAAACCAGATGATCTCAGCTGACAAAATAGGATAAAAAACCAAAATCAAAGATCCAACTCCAGCTCTAAGGGAGTAACCGGAATCAGAGAAGAAGCGTAACAATGGATAATGGAAGAGAGAACAATTTTTTTTTTTTATGAAAGAAAAAGATTAGAATTTTTTCAGGGCAATAGTAAATTGTAAATGATCAAATAAAACAACAATTCTAAAATTAAGATTACAATTTACATATGATAAAATATGATATAGGTAAATAAATTTAAAAGTATATCTCCACGCGTAGCGCGGAAAAACGATGTAGTAAATCTTAATAAAATAATAAAATTATCGGTTGTAAAATTGTTGATATAATAATTTTCAAAATTTATAATAAAATAAGAAACTATCAACAATCAAAATACATTATTTAACTAGTTTAAACGCGCTGATGCAAAAGTAAATATTTACAAGATTTCAAATGTTGTCAAAATGAATACACATATTTGATACACACTACACTATCTACCATAAAGTTATTGCTTTTAATTTATCTGTTCTTCAACTGAAATTTGAAACGTAATGCCTTTTTAAAAATTGTGTTTCTTTGTCCCCTAAACAAATTCAAAATTATTTTATGTTTGAAACTAGAAAGTTCAAACTGAAACGTGCACATATTTATTTAGTCATATAACAATTTCGACTTCATAGGATGCTGCTCTCTTTCACCAACTCCATTGGATGCTCAAATACGAACACTATCAAGTTAGATAATAGATATACCATTTTCATTCAATAAACAAAAGCAAAATAGTTTATAGAGAAAAGATTTTCCTTTTGGGGTCTAGAAAAAAAGCAATACTTTTAATTTCCCAAAGGAGGGAGCTTTCAAATCTCCCTTTGTCTTCTCTCTCTCTCTCTCTCTCTCTCTCTCTCTCTCTCTCTCCCTCTGACTATCTAACTTTGCAACGGCTATCTCTGTCGTCATTTCAATTCAAACTCCTTACTTAACCTCTCTAGCTGCTTCTAGCTCTCTACCTGAGATCCCTAATCTCAGATGCATAAAACCCTCAAATTCCAATTCTGTATCATCTTTCCTGATCTGACCCACTTCACAAAATCCCAAATCTTCTCTCATTCTTATCGTGTTTGAGAATCACAATACCTAAGTAAAAGGTAAGAACTTTAGCATCCTGAAGCGCACAAAACACCAGATCTTTCCTCATTCCACAGTGGGATTGTGAGCGAGAGAGATAAAGTTGAGAGCTTTGGTCGATCTTCCACAAGGGTTTCTAAAAACTTCACTAAATGGATGGATCTATAACTAAAAGGCGAAGACTTTAGCATCCTGAGTAACTGAGAGGTAAAAAAAATAAACTATCCTTCAGCTAATTCAATGTGTGATTCATTATATCACTTCACAAAGTCCGGTCCTTTTGTTGTATCTGTTGTTGTTTAAATGGGATCCAGTATCTTGTAATTGCATTCCACTGAGGATTGATTCAACTGTTGTTACCCATATAGGTGAAAATAAAATGGACATTGTTGAGAGAAAACGACCTAGAGGAGCGTTTCTAAATCTGTTTGATTGGCCTGGAAAATCAAGAAAGAAGCTTTTCTCATCCAATATCTCCCAGATCTCTGGTATGACTTTTCATCCTTTTGTGTTCTTTATAAACATTATGTATATATATATTCAGTAAGACAATCTGAATTTTCTTATTTTTAAACAGAAGAATCTAAGCAAGCAAAAGAGAATGTTCACAACCCCTCCTCTATTACAAGACATTCTGTTGTAAGCCTTTTGCTCTCATTACCATTTTCCTTGTTTCATGCAATGTTTTTATGTGTGTGTTGGCTTAGTGGATGACATGAACTGATTGTGTTACACCTCTTGTGTGATCTGTTTCAAACAGTTTGAGGTTGATCAGTCTGTAAAGAACTCAACTTTCAACCAGGGAAGCAACTCTAGCTGTTGTGCATCCTCTGTAACTAGTGATGATGGAAACGTTGTTAAAGCACCGAGTGTGGTAGCGAGGCTCATGGGTTTGGATTGTATACCGCAACCAAACCTTATGGAACCACGGGTTAATCCTAGCCTTGATCCATACTTCCTCAGATCCTCTCACCAGGCTAACACTTGGGATGCTAATGCTGAGCATCAAAGCGACTTTGACGGCGGTTCTTGGGAACATTTGGATTCAAGAACCAGTAAAGGTCCGCATAAACGTATGATTGAGCGGTTTCAAACTGAAACTTTACCTCCAAGATCTGCTAAACCCATCTCCATCACTCACAATAAGCTATTGTCTCCTATAAGGAACCCTGGGTTTGTTCCATCAAGGAACCCTGCTTATGTTATGGAAGCTGCTTCGAGAATGATAGAGTCAAGTCCAAGGATGATGGCAAGAACAAGGGTGGTTCCATCATCTGATTCTTCTTCTCCAGTTCCATTAAGGATCCGAGATTTGAAAGAGAAACTAGAAGCTGCGCAGAAAGCTTCAACCTCATGCCCTCAAGTCTCAAATGATAATACTCGTAGCAGTAATCAAAACCAGACTAAGACTACAGCTTCAGGGAAAAGCAGTTGTGAACTAAAACCGCCTTCTTTCACTGCGCAACCAAAGGGAAGCAGTAATGCTCAGAGACACAACAGCTTAATAACGTCCTCGAGTGGAAACAAAAGGACATCTTCAGGACAAAAGGAGAAAGCAGCAGAAGCTAAGAACCGTGCAGTAAAAAGCCAGAATGGTCTCAAAGGAGCTTCCGTGAGCGGAGGGAAGAATGTCCTTAAGCAGAACCACCAGAAGCAAAACTGCAGAGACAATCATCAGAGTAGGAAACCAATGAACAAAGTTGTGAACAAGGTTCTTGTGGACAGTGGAACTACATCGAGAAGCTCGGGTTCCATTATGACATCAGCAGAAAAGTCTAAATCTTTGCCTTTACACCGGAGAAAGAATCTTCCTCGTAGCAAGAAACCACGAAACGGGGTGCAAGAACCAGTAATCAAAAGGGGTGAGAAGTCTATAAAATGCAACATCTCCATGGATGGTGACTCGAGCACGACTAAAAATGATCAGAGAAGGGAAACGGATGTGATATCTTTCACGTTCTCGTCTTCGATAAAAGGCTTACCATCTCGCTCACAAGGAACCAAACAAGATGCAGCAGACTCTGCTGTTAAGTATAATGTGATAGGCGGTGACTCCTTAAATGCTCTTTTGGAGCAGAAGCTCAGGGAATTGACCTTGAAGATTGAATCATCTAGCTCTACCTTGATCCAAGAAGAGTGTTTTAGCTCCATTACAGAGAGTAGAGCGAATAAGGTAGTTTTATCGCCATCAAAACATGGTGCAACAACTCAAAACAGTCTTGATAATGTCTTAACGGAGAGCGAATCTGTCTCTGACTGCACTTCATTCTATAACAACCAGGAATCTCAGGTTAGTATCCACAAAAATGCAGCTACACTTTTCTATTATATCAAATGCTTCTAATAAAAGATTGTCTTTTGCTTCCCTACAGAAGAAGAAGATGATACAGGGAGAAGAACAAGAAGTTAGTAGCTTCAGTACTCTTACAGAGACCGATGATTTTGCGCTCTCCAGCAACAAGAGTTACTTAGACTGCAGACAGGACAGAGAATATGGTATGTCTTTGTCAATTCTTGTCTTGATTTTCTCACTTGTGAATGGCATAGGTTGTGAATTTTGACACCATGGATGGCAAATCTAATGTCTTGGTATTGAATTGGTTTGATGTTGTTGTTTTTTATCAGGCGTGAAACAGAGTTCATCAGATCAAGAACTCACTTGGGTTTCATCAACTGAGTCACACCAAACCGTAGATGAAGCAGATTCCGCAGCAACACTTGATTGGGAGCTGGAGTACATAACCGAGATCCTCAACTCTGGCCAGCTCATGTTTCAAGACTTTGCCTCAGGGACGACAACCACTAACGAACTAGTATTACCCTCGAGCCTCTTTGATGAAATGGAACGCTCAAGAGGAGCAGTAATCTCGACGAAGATCGAAAGAAAGGTGCTTTTCGAGTGTGTGAATCAGTGCTTAGCAGTGAAGTTTGAAAGGATGTTAGTTGGAAGCTGCAAAGGAGGGACGATGATGATGATGTTGGAACATAGAGATTTGCTTGCTGAAGAAGTGAACAGAGAAGTTAAAGGGTTGAAGAAGATGAGAGAGATGATGATAGACGAGCTTGTGGATCATGACATGAGCTGCTTGGAGGGGAGATGGGTTGGTTATGAGAGGGAGATGTTTGAAGAAGGCATTGATGTAGAAGGAGAGATAGTTTCTGGTTTGGTTGATGATTTAGTTAGTGATCTTTTGTCTGTTAGCTTTATTAAACGGCCGTTGTAAGTTGTGTGTAGAAGTGCTTCTCCTGGTTTTTGAATTTGTCTGAATGAATTATTATTTTGTTTTTTAACGGTTAACGGCTGAGAAGAAGTGCATCTTTCATTTTGAA
The DNA here is from genome assembly GCF_000695525.1 of Brassica oleracea var. oleracea. NCBI lineage: Eukaryota > Viridiplantae > Streptophyta > Magnoliopsida > Brassicales > Brassicaceae > Brassica > Brassica oleracea. Next base: position 21,991,632 of record NC_027753.1, on the reverse strand, counting down.
TTGGTATAATGAAGAACCAGAAACTGGTACTGTCTGGATTCTGGTTTAGTCAGTGAACAAACCGGTATATTTAGTGGTATCTTATAGAAAGTCAAGGTGTCGGTGACAAATGAAGATGAGACCAACAAGAACCATCACCAAACATTTTAATATATGTAGCTATTATATTCATTGTTGACCAAAAAAATTTATTATATTTATCAAATTTAGTTGATATTCTTTTACTATAATTTTATAGTTTAGTAGTTTAATTAATGAAGGACCACTCCATTCATTGAAGAATTTCTTCATTTTTAATAGATAAAAAATATTATATTCATTTCAAAATAATTCTCAATCTTTCGGACGTGTTCCTACGGAACCAAAGGTCCATGCTTTTTTAAAAATATTTTAAAATATTTAAATACTAGTATTGAGCCCATACTTTGCATGGGAATTATTTTGCTTACAAATAAAATAAATTTTTAATTATATATAACTAAAATAACATGTATTATTTACCTTTGATTTATCAGAAGGATATGTGTATATATAAGAAAATTTTAACACACTTATTATTATTTAACCACAAACATACTATAAAATGAAGTTAGATTTGTTTAAATATTTTTACGTTGATCTTAGTTAGCTTGTTTGATATAAATATTAGTTCAAAGCTTTCCCGTTTCACAGCTTTTTGTTTTTTTTTTTTTTTTTGTAAAACTGCTTACTTAAGTTAAAGAAAAAATGAAAAAGTTTACAAAAGCCCATATGACTTTAGTTTTCTAACAAGCTCATTACATAAAATCTAATAGTCAAGCCCATACGTAGTGTGAAGCCCATGAAGGTGAAAGGGTGAATTGAAAGCCCAGTCATGGAGAGGAGAAGTCGTTTCTGTTTCTTATGAGAGCGGTTTCTTCGATGTCGATTAACCCAGCCATCTCTGCATCATCAAGGAGCATCGGGTCGGATTTGCATCTCTGAAGCTTTGGATTTTATTCCTCAGCTGTCGATCAATCAATTTGAATATCTGATCTGCTGATCGATAGGTGTTCGCATGAAGTCTCGTGTTTCTCTCATTCCATAACCAGTACACCACCGACTGCCAAGCAAGAAGAACAAGTAGCCTTTGTGGTAGAGGCAGAGAGAGGGAAACCATCTGTGCCAGTGTATTCTCCCAGTCGCGGCTAGGTGAAATCCCAAGTCTCCTCGTTACCAGTTCCCATAGTTTGTAACTGAAGTCACAGGAGAAGAAAAGATGATCCCTTGATTCCCGATTTCTATTGCAAAGCAGACACGATTGATCAACTTGCAATCCCCATTGGATTAGTCTATCTCGAGTAGGGATCCTGTTCTGAATCACTAGCCACATGTGGAAACTATGGCGAGGAATAGCTCTAGAGATCCATACAGCACCATACCAATAAACATCAGGGTGTGGTTCCATAAGGTAATCGTATAGAATACCTGTTTTGAAGCAGTTGTAGATTGTGCCATTAATCTCCCATTCGTAGTAGTCTTGATCACCAGTCAATTGGATTGTTGTAAGGTAGGTGTAGAGTTGCACTTGCGCTTCAGTACGAGCTGGAGGTAGCCCCCAGGAGCCATCACGACATAAAGAAGATACAGTTGCCTGATGAGGTATCCCCAATCTGGAGTTGCGTCCCGAGAGATGAGTGTAGAGAGCCCCAAACGGAGTCCAATTGTCCGACCAGAACCTTGCAGTTTCACCGTTCTGCAGCCTGAGCTTTATTAGAGGGAACACTTCACTTCTCTGTTTGAGCAGTTTGTTCACTAGCCAGGAGTATGATTGTTTTGGTGTTGTTGTCCAATAGTTGTGCACCGAACCTTGAAGAATCACTTCATTGAACCACTGCACCCATACAGAGCCAGGTCTGAAAAACAAAACTCCTTTAGCACTTGTAGCACTTGCTGGACAGACTCAATAGATCCATCAATAAATATCAGGAGGTCATCCGCAAAAGAGAGGTGAGTAAGTTTAGTAGAGGTGCAAGTTGAATGATATCGTAGTCTGTTTTGTGTTGCTGCTCTGTTTAGCATAAATGATAAGCAATTCATTGCAATCACAAATAGATAGGGAGAAAGGGGGTCCCCTTGCCTTAAGCCTCGCTTTCCTTTGAAATAGCCATGTACTGATCCATTGTATCCGACCATAAAGCTTGTTGTGCATATACAAGCCTTTAACTGTGCTATGAACCGTGCAGGAAAACGTAATCCCTCAAGACAGGAGAATAAAAACTCCCAGGACAGTGTATCAAAAGCCTTCGCAATATCAACTTTGATGGTAATTCTCTTTGCTCCCTTCTTCTTGTGATAACCATTGATTAGTTCTCCTGCCAAAGTAGTATTTTCCACAAGTAGTCTATCCTTAACGAACGCTGTCTGACTAGGTAGTATTAAGTTGGGCAGAACTGGCTTCAACCTCTTTACCAAGAGTCTTGAGATGACTTTGTAGATGGTATTAAGGCATGATATCGGTCTGAAATCACTAATCTTTGTTGCTCCAGGGAATTTTGGCACGAGCGTGAGGATGGTGGAATTTACCGTTGCAGGCAGGAAGTTTGATGCAAAGAAATTCCTGACTGATGTCGCTAATTCAGGTCCAATGAATTCCCATGTCGCTTTGAAGAATGCTGATGTTAGTCCATCCGGACCCGAAGCCTTGTTGGGATTTAGTCTGAAAAAGACAGTCTTTACCTCCTCTGCCGTGGGGATGGATAACATCAACTGAAGCAGGTGATTTGGGAATGAGAAGCCAGTGAGATCCGCAAACCAGACTGGGGGAGATAAGATGCTTGGCGGGTGATAGTTCAACGGGCTTAGGACTGACTGAAAGTGGCTGAGAGCATGATCACTCATTTCCTGTGGGTCTGTAATCCAGGTATCATTTCCAACTAGGAAAGCTCTGATAGCATTGTAGCATGCTCTGGTTTGACAGATTCGGTGGAAGTAAGTAGTGTTTAAGTCCTCTTCTTTTAACCAATTTATCCTCGATTTTTGCCTGAAATAGAGCTCCTCGATCTCTCGGAGGAAGTTCCATCTCTGGTGCAAGTCACGTTCAGTCTGAAAAGTAATTGGATTAGGATCCTGCAAGGCATGTACCTGCGCAAGTTGCAATAAACTGTTAGTTTCTCTCACTCTCTCCTGTATATTTGAATAGTTATCTTTGTTTAGAATTTTCAAATCAGTTTTGATCAGTTTGAGCTTCCAGCACAGTTGCATCAATGTTTGACACTCGTTTCCAGCTTGAATCCATGCATCTTGTATTAGCTCAGTGAACCCCGGGTGTTTGGTTAGGTAATTGGGGAACTTAAATGGTTTTGTTCCGGATGTAGGAAGGCTAAAAGCAAGGTCGAGGATACAGGGAGCATGGTCTGAGAATAGAGGTGGAAGGAAGGTGGCTAGGGCATGAGAAAACGTGGAAACAAAGGTGCTGTTAACCATCATCCTGTCAAGCTTCTTTGAGATAGGTCCTGAGGGCGAATAGTTTGTCCAAGTATGAGAAGCGCCAACATAGCGGAGGTCAAAGATTCCTAGTTGCGTCATACAATCTCTCAGCTGGTACATGAGATGATCAGGTACGCAAACATTAGGGTCAGAGTGCTCCATCGGATGTATTATCTGATTCAGATCTCCACCCAATATCCAACTACTACTGTCTAGGTCATAGGTTGAGTGAAGTTGTAGGAGTTCTGTCCAAAGATCAACCCTTTCTGAACTTAGATTAGATGCGTAGATAGCTGAGTAGTAGACTGGACGTTGGTTAGGGAACGACACCAGACAAGTAATGCATTGTCTACTTTGCGACAGAACTTGAACTTTGAGGGAATCTCTCCAGATTAGGATGATTCTACCATCAGGATCGGAAAGGTGATTAGATGTGTAGCACCAGTTCGGACATAGGCTTGACAGGATAGTACTCAAAAAAGGTTGCTTGATATGAGATTCCAAAATAGCTCCAAAAAGAGGCTTGCTAGAACTAAGCCAAGAAAAAAAAGGTCTATGCTTGCTCGGGTCATTTAGACCACGAACATTCCAAAAAAAGAGTTTAACACTCATTTAGGCTTGGGTTTGAGGGTCCTCCAAAAGAGTGGAAGAGCCATCAGGGTAAGAAACAAAAGAGTCAAGCAAAAGGGGTGAAAAAGGGTTTGTAGTAGGGGTAAAAGGTTTTAACAGTGAAGTGTTTGGTGGTTGGAAGAGAGAGGGATCAGTGATTTGGGTAGAAGTGGAAAAAGGGTTAGGGTTTGAAGAGAGGGGAGGAGAAAGGGTTGGCGATGATCGAGATCTTTTGAGAGAAGGTCTAGGTATTGGTTCAGGGGTTAGGAAAGGGTTAGGGAGAACTGGCTTTACAGGTGGATGAGGACGGTGAGAAAGGGAAGAATTGGTTAGGCTAGCACAAGGTTCAGGAGGAAACTGATCAGTTTGCTGATGAGCATCACCAGTCACAAATTTTTGTGGAGTCGAGCCCTTAGGATCAGGGGGAGCCAACTGAGAGGAGCTTGCCGAAGTGTTATGAGACACTGGCCGATATTTTTTACTTTGAGTAGGAGCCACTTTAGTAACTGGTGCCTTTTTCTTTGCTGCAGTGTCTTTCAGAGGAGGAGAATAAGTGAGGCAGTTTCAGATTATGTGACCGAGTTCATGGCAATGGGAGCACGTTGGGGGGATCCACGGATAGTGAACTGAGACTTCTACTACCTCACCATCTTCCCTTTCAAACTCAACAACATCAGGTAATGGTTGAGTGAGATCAACCTCGACCTTTACATGGGATAGAGTTAAGCTTACAAGATTTTTCGTGAAGTCATCTGTCTCTTTTGGTTCACCCACTAATCCAGCCACTAAACTCAATCCTTCATCGTGACGCAGATCAAGGGGAATGCCACTGAGGTGAGCCCATATCTTGATGGCCTTGAGAGGTGGAGTATTTTTTGAATGAGCTGAAGACCATTGAGCCGTATGGAACATTGAATCACCCACATACCAGATGTTCTTTTCAAGGATCTTCTCTCGAAGGTATTCACTTTGTATTCTCACTATTGCAGAGTGGTTTAAGGGATTGTTGTGGATTTCCAATCGTTTTCCTTTTCCCCACATATGGTTGAATACGCTTTGGATCTGGTTGAAAGGAGGAGCCTTCCCATTGAAATAGCAAATTATGAAATCCTTATGTAACTCCGCTCCCTTTTGAAACACGGAGTCAGGGATTAAGACACGAGGACGGCCAGTAGCACCAATACTGTCTGGAGCAAGCCTTTTCAAAGTTTTGTTTTCAGTTTTCCTAATTCTTTCGACTAGGGAAGGCGGGTCCGTGGTGGGGTTGGTTTCAGTTGAGGTTTCCAGGACAGGATTTGTTTGTTTAAGTGATTGGGGGTTGGTAGTTTTAGTTTGGGTGGGGTGATTAGAGTTTTGGACGGTGGCTTCTGTTTGAGGAGGGAGTGACCTGAGGGAGGAGGTTCTTGGCGGGAGAGTATGGAAGTTTCTACTATGGTTAAGCTCAGTTTCAGATCTATGAGCAGTACTTTTTCCAGATCCAAAGGATGGAGCAGTTGAAGGAGGTAGAGATGCTTCACCTACCAAGGAGGTAGAATCAGCATTTGGAGTAACATCTGAGGCTTTGAAGCCATCAGTATTTGAAGTAGTAGTTTTAGATCTTTGGGAAGCTTTTCCAGATCTAGGAACAGTTTTGGCTTCAGCTAAAATTGGATAATGAACTGGAGAGAGGGGTGAGGAAGGGTTGGGAGGGTCAGGAGGAACAGGCGGAGGGTCGGGGGATTCACCAGCAGTAACAGACGGAGGGTTCCGACCAGAAGCAAGGCTAGGGACACGCCAGACACTGTGCATCGAAGTTTGTGTCAGAGAGGTTTTGACTTTTTTTTACGTTTACTTTTTCTTTTCAACACATTTGGTTTTTTCACAGCTTTTTGTTGCTTTCATTATTTTTCCTAATTTTTGACTGTGACCTGAATTTATGTTTCTTTGACTAAATTCATTTAGTAATTCATTCAGTATGTTAATTTACGACCAAAACTAATATTATAACTCTAATAAAACAATAAAAAAATAGAATGTAACAGAGAATAGGTGATCTTTATGCCTAACGTATGCTATACTTTAAAATCTATATGATCATTTACCAAAAAAAAAATGTATGGTCATGGATAAAGAAGAATGATCATGGGTAATGTAGTTGGTTTCACGAAACTGTTATACGGCTATTTTTTAAAAAAAAATTATTATTTGTTTAAATTAATTTCTCTTAAGACTAATCCCAAGGGGAGGTGCAGCCCACGGATAGACCTTCTCTCCGGGTATTCAAATGGACCATAATAGGCTCATATCCGTGTTAGGTGACCAGAATAATTGTGACTTAGTTTCGCGTAGCAGGTGGATCGAACCTGAAACGTGTTGGCATCTCAGTCCCGTCACCTTACCACTCGACCACGATCACCCGGTCGATCATTTCTTTTTTGCTTTTAAATTATCTTTTAAAATAAAAAATTAAAGTTTTTATTTGTTTTAATCTAAATTAAACTTATTTTAGGCACATTTCTAGAAATGGATACCACCTACAATAAGTTTTAAAAAAAAAAATAATTCTTAAAAAATTATATCATAAAAATGAAATTAAACATGTATGTACGTAGTCAATTTTTATATAATAGACTTACAAAAAAATGTAAGATAGTAGCGTATGCTCTTTTATTGAAAAGGAGATTAGTGAAATAGTAACCATAACAAACAAATTGTAAATATCTGATTTGTATAATCATAATTGTTGAGAGTTTTTTTCTTGGCGGAATGTCATGGGATCATTTGTTAATCATTACTTCATGAGATATGATTTCTTCCAAGTTACAAAACCAAAACGTGTTTTATAAAGTGTAACCTAAAAGAGTCAATCAAAGAACGAAACATACCATTTGTATTTAGATTGGGTATGGTTCTGCTTTAGTTCTAAGTTTGTTGAGAGAAAGCTTGTATGTCTTTTATCTTCTTCCTTCATTGCTGGCAAAGCTCTGATTTTCCAAACTTTTATTGAAAAATAAAGCTTTGAAACAGAATATATTCTAGTGTCATTTTATCCTGAAATAAACAATTAAGAGATTATTAAATAAAAATAAAAGGAAACTGAATCTAAATTAAGAATAACCATATACTTGTATAGAGTTTTCTATCAGTCGAAGAACTCAATAGAAAAAGAACCATGAAGCTATGGAGAATAAGGGAGAGGGAGAGAGAGAGGGAGATTAGTGAGTAAAATTCTGATCAAATGTACATAAATGATAAAACAGTTTCAGACTCATAACTCACCTTTGAACACGCGATGTTTTTGTGTGAGAGATAAAATTTAGGGAAAGTAGATTAATTTATATAGGACACCAAGAAAACGGTTTAAAAAAATATAACGTAGGATTTGTGAGAAAAATTAGGAATATAGTTAGTTAAAAATTTGGATTACAGAAAATAGGAGATGAATTTTTATTTTTTCAAATTGTTTTATAAATCTTTTCCACGTGTCAGGAATTGATTCGCTATGCGACTTGCGCTTTAGTATATAAAGGATGTTATAAAATAATTTTTTTGATACGTATGAAAACTTCAAAAATACATTTCTGAAGCAGTTATAATATTGGTTATATGTTTTAGAAAATAGAAATTCATATGTACTAATTAGTTGTTTTTCTTATAAATCTCTCTGAATTAAAAGTCTACATTTACAACAAAAAGAAATCATAAAATTACCACCAATTAATAGAAGCGACGGTGGTGAATCACGGGAGATGACGTGGGACGCCAGCTGTCGATCTCCCAGAGGTGTATTTACTTTCTGGGCACGTGACTCATAAAGTCGCACGTGTTTCCCACATCATCTCCTTTCCCTCCTCCTCTTCATCACTTTCCTAAAATCCCATCACTCTTTTCTTTTTGTGTGTGTGATGAGATCCCGACAAAAAAAATCAAAAACTATATAATATACGTACACACGTTCATACGCTCTCTGTTTGTTTGATTGTTTGTAAGTAACGCATAGCTCTTCTGTTGTTATCTGATCGAAGTATTTCTTCTACTGCATCTCTCTCAGCAGTGAGATTGACTTTGTTTGTTCGTATACTCAAGTTCGATCTCATTTTGCGGTAATTTAAAAAAAAACCCTTTATTCAACTTCCATTCTCATTTTCTTTTTCACTTATGAATTGCAATTGACTCTCTGGGTAGATCATGAAAGTAAAAGTAAAGCTTGTAGAGTTAAGATGAAGACGATGAGATCACCATATTGAACTGTTTTGGACTGCTCATGAATTCCTTCTCTCTTTATTTTATAGTTCTATAGCTCTTAACTTTAGGTTTTGATATTCTTTTTTTTCCACAAGCAAAACGAGTAGTAGCATTGCACTACTTAGGTTTGTTTCTTTAACCCGTGTGTTTAATTATGCATGTAGATCGAATGACCTCCTTCAACTTAAAAGCTACAGGTTTTCTTCTCATTTAGTAGGAGCTGATGTAATTTTAGACTTCAAGGAAATAGGCAAATGGGAGATACACGAGATGATGATACTGGGCCATCAGAGCAAGAAACCTGGTGGCCTTCAGATTTTGGGCTTCCATCTAATAGTGCTTCAAATATTCTTTGGACCACTGGTTCGCTTTCTGAGCCCATCCCAAACGGCTTCTATTCCGTGATCCCGGTAAGCTTCTTTTAGGCTGATACTAGCTCTGTTCAATAACGTTTCAGTGAGGTTTGTTTGGACTAGATTCATTTTTTTTTCACACTATTAATTTTTAAGATGTCTACAGGATAGTAGATTGAAGCAGCTATTTAATAGCATTCCTACATTGGAAGATCTTCATGCTCTGGGCGACGAAGGTCTAAAGGCTGATGTGATTCTTGTTGATTTTCAAAAAGATAAAAAGCTTTTCAGGCAAAAGCAGTTGATTACCAAACTTGTCAGTGGATTTAACTCAAAACCAGCTGCTATTATCAAGAAAATTGCTGGACTGGTATGAGCAGTTGGGACTTGAGATACTTTTGTTTATATCGTCAATTTATCTTAGAATATTTCTTGATGCATTGCATACTTGAGAAAAGTGCTATACTAGGATATGTGTACCGTTGTTTGCTTGCTCTTTTCTCCCGGCTTTACAATGAACTTCAAAATGTTTATTGATGCATTACGAGCAAGCATTTCATAAATCTTGTTTATTCCTTTTATTTTTTTTTTATTGAAAAGCCGTTGTTGAATATTGTCTGGCAGGTGGAAACTGTTTATAAGCAATCTACTGTGCATAGCCCGGCAAAAACTACACAATCTCTTGAAAATTGTGGGATTCAACTGCTAGGACAGATCAAGAATGGTTCTTGCCGTCCTCGAGCTATCTTGTTCAAAGTTTTAGCTGATACGGTTGGCCTTCAAAGCAGGCTTGTAGTGGTAAGTATTCAAATGTGGTCAGTGATATTGAGTATCACTCCACGTTTTGCATGTGATTGATTAGTTTATATGAGTGATCATGCCTTTGATACCAAATATTTTGACCAGTTTTAAACTTGCTATGTATTTTGGTTTACTTGTTTTTGGTCAGGGTTTGTCAAGTGATGGAGCTGCTGAGAGCGTAGACTCATACAATCATATATCTGTTACTGTTCTTCTTAATTCTGTGGAAATGCTGGTTGATCTAATGCGGTTTCCTGGTCAGCTTATTCCTCTATCAACCAAGGTAATATATATGAGTCATATCTCAGCGGCAGGGGAAAGTGATTCTGCAGAGAACGACTCTTGCGACTCGCCTTTGGAGCCAAATAGTCCCATGTTTGGTTATCCAGAGCTTGAAAAGTAAGTAGAATCACTTTACAAGTGGAGTCTGCACTCTACCTTTTCTTCAATACTCAGGCTTTGGTGCGCAGAGTTTCTAATTATTGTTGTTGTACAGTGCAGAAAAAGATGAAAGCCTTCTGTTTCGTAGGAAACTGGAAGGGTATCCAAATAGGTCTGGTCCACCATCAAGGAATATGCTGTTACGATCTGCCTCCGTGATAGAGAGAAAATTAAGGTGATGAGACTTTGTTTTTATTGTGTTTTTATGTTATGAACCAACTCCATGTTTATAGATTCCTTCTGTTCTATTTAAACCGAGGAGTGGATTTAGTGACCATGCGTCAATATTTGTATCTTCTGTTCTCCAGTTACTCACAGAGCGAGTCAAACATTGCTAATGAGATTTGGCGGCAGAACCGGAGAAAGGTCAATGCTGATCAGAGGACTGTTGGTTCCAGGTTACTCTCATCTCTGTTGAATTGTATATGTTTATGCATTCTGAAACCAACTTAGTTTGATTTCTAGTCATTCAAAGTTCCATTGTTCTTAAATTTCTATTTGTATCATGTATGCAGCCCCGAGCATCTTTCCTTCCGAACACGTACAAGGTTCATGTTAAGTGGCGACAGGAACCTGGCACAAGATTTCACCGGTGATGTTGCCACATCAAGGTTGGTTATGTTTTTTTTTTCCTTGGTAACTTAGATGGAAAGGTTCTTGTAGATGTGGTTTGAGCTTTTCAGTTTTAGAGATATAAAATTATTGCTGCAAGAGGCCAGGTTGTTTGTTGGTCTGGTTTAGTGCTTACCAACTTCTTTTGTCTAGTTTCTCAGAGAACTTAGTTCTTGTGCATAAAGTTTGTTAAAAAAAAAAAAAAGCTTATGTATTCAGTATTCATGTGCAGCTCCAAATCTGTTGGACGAGCAAAACTGGAAACTAAGAGAATAAGGAGGAGAAGCATTAGTATAACTCCTGAGATTGGTGATGATATCGTCAGGTGGGTGTTTTTGTTATGGCTCATTGACCATCATAGATTCAATGTATGGGACTGAAAGTTTCAGCTCAGTGCATCTACATTGAGAATTGTAGACCATTAACTGTTTTGAACACGGAGTTTCAGTTTTTGTGATTTTAATGATAAACGCATCTAATCTTGTTCAGGGCAGTAAGAGCGATGAATGAAGCGTTGAAGCAGAATCGCCTCTCAAAAGAGCAATGTGATGATGGTTCATCTCCTAACTCTCCAAATGACAGAATCGAGGGCCCTCATCTCCAGAAAAATGTATGTAAATATTTGTATATAATTTAGCTTACTGATACATCGATCACTGAAGATATTTTGAGAAATTTAACAATGATAGCTTGTAATCTTAGAAGTTAATAAAGAAACTTTAGGATGCAACAGCATTTTCTGTTTCAACAACGCACAATAATTATTTTCAAGTTGATGTTTGTTTCTCATCCTCAAAACATGCTTAAGATTATGATTCCTGGAACGTTTACTCAAATTTGGATAATGACCTGTGAATCTTTTGGCTTAACTAAGACAATTCTGCTTTTCAGGTCTCTGGTTTCCATCTCGATGCTCATGACCAAGTATCTGGAGGAAGGTCGATCCTTTCCAGGGAAACACTAGATCCACAGTCACAGAAGGCAATCTCACTACCATCTTCACCCAAGAACTACCGAGGCCAATCCTATGAACGGAATGGATCGTCACATCGTAATATAAGCCACATTTGGGATAAAGTATTGGGATCTCCCATGTTCCAGAACAAGCCATTGTTACCTTATGAAGAATGGTACATAGACTTCTCTGAGTTGACGGTTGGGATTCGTGTTGGAATTGGTGAGAATTTTCTCAGCTCAATGTTTTTTGAGTTGGGTTTTTATGCGTTCTTGTAAAATTTTCTCGGCCATATATTTTCTTCAAGAACGGACTATGTATTATATCTTTTATTTCTTTTTGATTCTTTCTTCCAGGATTTTTTGGAGAAGTCTTCCGAGGAGTCTGGAACGGAACAGACGTTGCGATCAAAGCGTTCCTTGAGCAAGACTTAACAGCTGAGAACATGGAAGATTTCTGCAATGAGATATCGATTCTTAGGTATATCTTTAAGACTTTTGTCTGTTTTATTCACATTTAGTAATAACTTCTGACTTTCTTTGCTTCCTTCTCTTTCTGCATCCAAATAACTACCAGCCGACTTAGACATCCCAACGGTACTCAACTCTTTCTTTAAATTTTCATTTGTAAGATATTTAGTATCAGTTTCCATTAACAGTGATCTTCAACTCCTTGTAGTTATACTGTTCCTTGGAGCATGCACAAAACCTCCAAGATTATCACTGATCACTGAGTACATGGAAATGGGATCTTTGTATAATTTGCTGCGTTTGAGTGGACAAAAGAAGAAGTTAAGCTGGCGCAGGAAACTAAAGATGCTCCGTGACATTTGCCGGTAAATTCCATTTTTTTTCTGGAAAGACTGTAGCTATGTCCCAGTGAGGAGGAAGTCTCATATAAATGATTTGTAACAAAGAATTTTGTTTATGAAACTTTTGCAAGGGGGTTGATGTGCATACATCGGATGGGGATAGTACACCGTGATATAAAGAGTGCAAACTGTCTTTTGAGCAGCAAATTGACAGTCAAGATCTGCGATTTTGGGCTATCGAGAATAATGACAGGGACAACAATGAGAGATGCAGTCTCTGCAGGCACTCCAGAGTGGATGGCTCCTGAACTTATCCGCAATGAGCCCTTCTCTGAAAAGTGTGACATCTTCAGCTTAGGTGTAATAATGTGGGAACTCTGCACTTTAACCAGACCTTGGGAAGGAGTACCGCCTGAACGGGTAACATAACTCACCAAGAAGAAAACGCCATAGTGACGTTATTGTGTACCTATATAACTAGTTTCTGCATGTTCTCAGGTTGTTTACGCTGTTGCTTATGAGGGAGCTCGGCTTGAGATTCCTGAAGGGCCATTGGGAAAGCTTATTGCAGGTCTTGCCACTTCTCAAAGTGTTTTTTTCTTTCTTATGTTCTTGAATCTTTGTTTGGGGTTATGGAATGTTCTTTGTGATGTTTTGCAGATTGTTGGACAGAACCGGAACAAAGACCAAGGTGCAGTGATATACTTTCTCGTTTGATGGATTGCGAGTATGCACTTTGCTAACTTCTCTTGAATCTTTTTTTTTTTTTTTTTTCATTCTGTGAATAGAAAATCTTTGAGATCTTTTTCTTTGAGTTTGTTGTACAAAAGAACTTTAGCTCTTTCATCCACATAAAGCTTTGTGTAACTCTTTTCAGTTTTGTCAGTAATTTAAAACCTTTTGAAATAATTTTAAGTTCATTTTTTAGATATTTGTAGATATTAACTTGCAAATTGGTGAAAATTTGAGACAATTTTTAGTTTCTAATCGCATTTTGTGTTACATCCCTACATGATCTTTCTAATATACACTGCATCAATGTCTTGCCAATAATGATTTAGTTTGACCAGCTTTTACTTGACATCACTAGCATTGCATTGTATGACTAATAAAATAAAATAACAACCAAACATTCTTTTTTTTTTTTTTTTTTAAATTATTCCTTTATTCCATTTATTAAACTGGGCATTACAACTTTACACCTAAGAGACGCCCACAAACGGGTAAACCATAATAAAAAACCCTTACCTATACCAAAATCTTCTACCTATCTCCAAGAAAAAAATCAACGCTTCTAACCTTCTTCTGACTCTCCAGCCTCTTCAACTCTTCTACCTATCACTGCAAAACTCACTTAACCCTCAGTGGTCAAAGAAACTGAACCAAGTGGCAAGCAAAGTAGTATCGGTTCTCCTTGAGTTATGAGCTCTTGATAAAGGATCCAATCGTGCCTGAATCGTTTGTTTCATCTCGAGAATGACAGCCCGAGAAGGACGAAAACACTGGTTATGAATTCTAGTGTTCCTCTCCTTCCAAATACCATATAGTGCTGCTTGGTAAACAAGCTTCACTATCAACTTCACAAACTCATCAGAAGGTGGATTTCTCAACCATCTCAACCCGTCTTCAAACAGAGCAAGTGGGTTTAAATTCATTCTAGAACAGAAGAAACTCCAGACCTCGGAACTGTACCTGCACTCAAAAAAGAGATGCTGCCTTGATTCATCTGCCGAGTTACATAGAATGCAGACTGACGGAACCTGCAAACCCCACCTCCTCATTCTATCTCTCGTACCCAATCTGTCTCTTGCAATCACCCAAGTAATAAAAGCATGCTTCGGAATCCTCCCTTGAAACCAAACTTGTTGACTCCAGAACACTGTCTCTCCCTGGGGATGCAGGGCTGCCCAAGTATCCGCAGTGGAGAAAGAGCAGGAAGCAACTCTATTTCCCGGTTTCCATAAGTAAATATCCGCCGCTTCAGACGCTATAATTGGAGCAGCTGCTGGTAAGGAGTTCCGGATCAGGGTAATCAATTTTTTTCAACTTATACTCCTATTGACCCACCAGTTGCCATCTCTCATTACCCTCTGGGACCTGTGAGATCAATCAAGGGACCAAGGGTAGTCCAGTTATCGTGCCAAAAACTAGCAGAAAGACCATTACCTACCTCACATACTAACATGGGGCGAGCAATATGTCTGAGGTTGCAAATACTCTTCCAAATCCAACTATCACTTCTCTGAGGTTGAAGCTCCCAAAGGTTTTGATCACCTATCAGGTGACGTCTGACCCACGAAACCCACAACGAACCTCCTGCTGCAAAAATCAGCCAAATCAGTTTTAATCCAAGCACTTGATTCCACTCCTCCAATCTCCTTCACCCCAATCCACCTTCTTCTTTAGGAGTACACACTGATATCCAAGAAACCTTAACACCCCTAGCTGCTGTTGGTGCGCCTCTCCATAAAAATGCATTACACTTTTGCTCTAACAGTTTTATGCATTCTTTTGGGATGATAAAGATTGATGCCCAAAAAGTAATAGTGGAGTAAATTATTGCTTGGATGAGTTAGAAGCGCCCAACAAAGGATAAATGCCACACTGTCCAGGAATTGAATCTAAGGAGTATCTTATCTAGCAAAGGTTGGAAGTCACTCTTCTTCATTTTTTTTTATGACAGCGGAACTCCCAAGTAGCGAATGGGCAGAGCCCCTTGCTTTATTCCCAACCTTTCTGCCATTTCTTGACAACTAGCAGTGCAACCTCCATCCAACAGTAGCTCTGTCTTCTCCTTATTAATCTTTAAACCCGAAACCATTCTGAACTCCTCCAGAATGCTCATAATCCCTGCTAGCGATTCTTCAGATCCATCAAAGAAGATTAAAACGTCATCTGCAAAGCTCAGATGAGTGATCAGCGGATCTTCACATGATGGATGCGGCTTGAACACTTGATTCACTGCCCCTTTATCCAGCATCTTAGAGAGCACATCCATAGCCATTACGAATAATAGTGATGAGATCGGATCTCCCTGCCTCAACCCCTTCCTTCCTTCAAAATGACCATTAAGTTCTCCATTGACGATAACAGAATAAGAAGGCGTGGATATACACTCCTTCACCCAACCAATGAACTTATCTGGCATGTCAAAGGCTTCGAGCAAATTTAACACAAACTCCCAATGTAAGTTGTCATATGCCTTCGAGAGATCGATTTTTAAACAACCTCTCCTGATCTCCCCTACTTTATGAAAATCAGTAACCAACTCCGAAGCTAAAAGAACATTTTCACAAAGCAATCTCTTCTGAATAAACCCCACTTGGTTTCTCTGAACAATGTTATCAACCACTAACTGAAGCTTAGTCTTTAACGCCCTTGCAATGACCTTGTAGATTGTAGAGCAGAGCAAAATGGGTCTGAACAAATTCAACTTATCTGCCCCTACAACCTTCGGAATTAGAGAAATTGCTGTCTCATTGAAGCCTCTCAGCAGTCTTCCTCCTTGAAAGAACTCCTTCACTGCCTGCACCGAATCCTCCCCCACTACACTCCAAGACTCCCAAAAGAACTCCGCCGGGAAGCCATCTGGCCCTGGAGCTTTGCTCTTCGGCATTGAGAAAAACATACCTTTAATCTCTTCCTCTGAAGGTATTTTTATCAACGCCTCTTTCGTCGCCTCTGCATATCGGAAACTCATTAACCCTTCAAGCTCTAAAACCGACAAGGGTACTACTTCTCCATTCACCGCTCCAAGCAGATTTTGAAAATACGAGACCACCATATCTTTTATCTGAGCTTTGTTACAGATTTTGACCCCATTCTCATCAATTAGATAACATATAGCATTGCGTGCTTGATGAGCGATCACTGAGTTGTAGTAGAACGTGGTATTTGCATCTCCATCTTTAAGCCATCGGACTCTAGATTTCCTTATGAAAAACACGTTCTGAGCTGCTTCAAAAAACTTCCATTTCTTTCTCGCCACAAACTCTTCCCGGAATAACGAATCTGTGGGCGCAGTCATAAGACGCTCCTGCACACTCTTCAGACTCAACATTGCTTCTTTCGCTCTCTGCTGAATGTTATCAAAGCCCACTCTATTAATCTCCCTACAAGCCTTCTTCGCCGCTTTAAGCCTCTGCTTCAGCGAAAACATTTTGGATCCCGTAAGGATACTCTCGCTCCAGGCTGCTTGAAGATCTCCCAAATATCTTGGATGTGTAGAGAGAAAGGAGAAGTACTTAAAGCTCGATTTCCTTATCTCAGGCACCACCTCAAAATCTATTACGCAAGGGGAGTGATCTGAGTCCCCTGGCGCTTCAAAGACTGCTACAATATCCGGGAAGTTCTGTCTCCAAGAATCGTTACCTAATGCTCTGTCAAGTTTCCTGAGAATGGGATCTTCTGTCCTCCCGTTTGTCCAGGAGTAGAAAATCCCTCGAGTTTCAAGGTCATCCAATCCACAGTCCAGTAGATACTCTTGCAATTCTCCCATTCCACTCACAGGAAGCTGATAAGAGGCAATCGAGAAATGCTCTGACGATGTTCTGATCTGGTTAAAATCTCCAAGAACAATTAGTGGCTTCTCTTTAACCACATTCATGTCGGAAACCCTAACCAATTCCTCCCACAGTCTTCTCCTTTGAATTTCTGTATTATATCCATAAACAAAAATTACTGTAAACTCCAATCCAGTCTCTGGTTCCAGCACCCCACAGACCACCATCTGATCGGACTTGCTGTACACCATAACCGAAACCGCTGGCTCCCAAACAACCCAAATACGACCTCCTTCTGAACCCGAGTAATTTGTAACACACCTCCAGCCTGGTACCACTGTCTCATGAATTACCGTAGCGTTTTCCTCTCTGACATGAGTCTCAAGGAAAGCTCCAACTGAAGAACGACCATTTCGAACCCATTCTTTAACAACTCTCTGACGATCCGTACTGTTTAATCCCCTTACATTCCAGCTAAATATCTTCATAATTATTCACTGTAGGGGCAGTCACTTAAACTGAAAAGATCAGAGGTTATGTTTCTTCCCCGAGGTACCACCTCGGTTCACAAACATTGGGATCCTTTGCTTTAACAGCTGACCCCCTGAAGCATTCCAAACAGCCCTCCGTTCCATCTTCTTCCGAGCACGCCTCGCCGCTTTTGGCAATATCCAAATATGTTCTTCCTGTGGTGGAGCTACATATACAGACTCTTCATCCTCACTATTCAAATCAAATCTTCCTTCTAAATTTTTTCCCAGAACCTTTATCTTTTCCTCTCCCATTACGTCTGTTCCCAAATTCCTTACGCCCTCAACTATCTCTCCTTCTTCCCCTTCGCTGCAATACACTTTTACACGATAAGAGGGCAGCTGTGAGAGGCTTCTTCGTCTCTCCCTGGCTCTGGACCTCGACCGAGCTCGCCTTTGCGTATTTAAGGAGGATCGCGGAGAGTGTGCTTGAGTATCTCCTCTCTCGTGCGTCTTCTCCGTTATCGCAAGAACCACCAGATCACTAGCTGTCGCGACTGAAACTGAAGGCGGAGCTATAGCAACTTTGACCTTCTCTTTCACTGGAGTTTTTATCCGAGGCTTTCTTTTCATCGGGGGTTGAGGACAGCGATTCATCAAATGCCCAAACTTTCCACAATTACAACATTTAGGGGGGAGTTTTGGGTACTCTATCTTTATTCTCACCGAGTTGCTTTCAGCATCCCTCACTTCAACCACATCTGGCGGAGTCACTGACAAATCTATCTCTATCTTGACTTTGGTATCTCCAAAATGATATGGATCCAGTCTTGATTTCTCAGTGTGAAGGGGTTCTCCAACTGCACTTGCGACTACACTAATGCCATCCAGGGAGTACAGCTGAGGTGGTACGTTCTTTAATATGAGCCAGGTTGGAGCAAACTTCAATTCCAAATCATGAAGCGATCCTTCTGGAGACCAAGGGAAGACAGAGACTGCACAATGATCTACTTGCCAGTATCCTACTTGCAGTACCCACTCTCTTGACTTCACGTTTGGGACGTATATCAAGCACGACGTCTCCGAGACCATTCTCACCGTTATGTCTCCATATTTACCCCACACAGGGTTCAGATCTGCAAAGATCTTTTCTGGTGGAGGACAGGTACCATGAAAGTGTGCCACGATGTGGTCTTTCTAGAGCTCCGCGGTCTTCAGAAGCACGGAAGCTGGCGCTTGAACCACCGGCGTTCCATCTTCGAGAAAAGTAGAGTTCGAGATTTTTCTGAGATTTCTGAGCGACGACTTGAATCTTTGGACATACGAAGGAGCGGAGGCTGTCGGAGCTGGGGCTTGGTCCGAAGAAACCTGCAACTTTGAATCGAGCGCCGAGTTTGCAAACGAACTTCTTTCGCGGTGAAGGATTTCTTTTCGGGATCTGCTGTAGGAGGCTCGCCAGAGGAGGACATCGATTTGGAAATCATGTGGACGACGGAGTGTTTTCTCGGCCACCGACGTGAGGACAGTGAGCGGTGCGACTCGGCTGAAACCCTAATCGCCCTTTTCGTCGCCTCTCTTTGAGTATTGGGTATATTGGCCCAAAAACAACCAAACATTCAAATACTCATATCTGATAAGTTGGTTAATAACCTTTGATTTCCATCTTACGTTTCAGAAACTTAAGCCATGGGAAAACTAATAACTAATTTACATACTATTAATGGTCGATACAAATTCATTTCTTACCATTAAAACCATATACTCTGATTATATTAGGCGAAAAGAAAACATTAACCAAAACCGAAATCAGAAATATAACCAAAATAATAAAATGAATATCTACACTTTTAGTCAACATTCACAAAATTCTTTTTTTCTTAAATTAAAAGAAATAATACAAATTAGAAATATACAAACCATTAAAACAATATATTATAATTATATTAGGTAAAATAGGAAAATACTAACCAAAACAAAAATCACAAATATAACCAAGTTAATCTTACACTGACGACAAAAACAAAAACAAGAATCTTACACTATAAATTTCCACACTTTATTTCATGGAAATAAAGTGGTTTGTTTAGTACATGCACACAATAGCAAAAACATAAACTGGTTTGTTTTTTAAAAAATCCTCCGTTCCTCTTTAATTCCGTTACCGTCACCGTCCACCACCGTTTACTCTCATCCTCACTAACTCGCCGTCGTTAACGGTATGAAGGACGCCGTCAACGATTCCTTTTCGCCGGGATCCTCTCGTCCTTCGCCGTCGATGCTTTCCCGAGAAGATTACTGGAGCGAGGAGGCGACCTTCACGCTAATCCAAGCCTGGGGACGCCGCTACGTCGACCTTAGCCGAGGCGGCCTCCGCCAGAAACACTGGCAAGAGGTGGCTAACGCCGTCAACGACCGTCACTTCAACACCGGCCGCAACGTCTCCGCCGCGAAATCGCAGCCGTACCGCACCGACGTCCAGTGTAAGAACCGGATCGACACGCTGAAGAAGAAGTACAAAGTCGAGAAGGCTAGGGTTTCGGAATCGCACGTCAGCGCGTGGCCTTTCTTCTCCGATCTCGACGAGCTTCTCCGGGAAACGTTCCCGGCGTCGTCTAGCGCTGCTCCTGATGATAGCCAGAGACCGTCGCCGTCGCTGCCGTTGTCGATCGTACCTGTTCCCGTCGCGCCACGATCGGCGATCTCCAGACGTCCGGCGCCGGCGATTATGTCTCTCGGCGGGGATAATTTGCTCGGATTTCGCGGGAATCTCAACGCGTTCGCGGCGGCTGCTGCTGCCGCCGCGTCCCCGGCGTATGAAGATGATTCAGACGGGTCAAGGTCCAGATCGAGCGGAGGTAATAACAGGAAGCGGGAGAGGGAGACTGAGATTGAGGAGAAGAAGGGGTACAAGGAGGTTGCGGAGGCGATAGAGAGGTTTGGGAAGATATACGAGAAGGTGGAGGAGAGGAAGAGGAAGGAGATGGTGGAGCTGGAGAAGCAGAGGATGCGATTCGCTAAGGAGTTGGAGTGTCATAGGATGCAGCTCTTCACTGAGATGCAGGTTCGTCTTCACAAGCTCAGGCGTTCCTCTGGTCCGACTTCTTCCGCCAACGCCGGTGAGCCATGAAACCCTTCTCTCGGGCATGACTGGAATGGGTGTTAGTTAGGAAGCTGGTTCATGAGCTAGAAAGTTTAAATCTTTTTTCCTGTTTGCTGTTTGTAGCTTTAAGTATTTGAAGGCTTTAACTTGTGCGTCCCAAGGATGGTTGCCTGAATTGCTATTCTGTTTAAGTTTTGTTCAAACTCTGCATGAACTGAGTAGGCTTAAGCCTTCTTCAGTGCATTCTTGATTGAGAAGATTGTGAGTTTATATTCTAATTGTTTCGGATGTTAGGAGATATCTTTGTCAAAAATGAGAATGCTTTAGAAATGACACTGAGGAAACAAACTGGCATGAAATGAAATCTTTACTGCAACTTAGCTAGAGCATTACACAATAGACTTCCTTTCTTTTGTGTTTTTTTTTTTTTTTGCTTGGCTCGTCATTCTCAACCTTGACCTTTGTTAATTTGATGAATTCCTCTTTGCATTACATTGTTTTGACACTAATAATCAGTAGCAGTTTATGCATCAAATATGATTAACCTCTTTGTAATAATAATAATAATAATTGAATCTTCCGTCTGTGCAGCTCTTGAGTATGGGATGATGGATTTCCCTAGTTACTTCTAAGGGTATGCTGCTTTTTATTTTCTTTCAGCTGCTACAAAACTCTCAACATTGTAGTCTTGTCTTTAGGCTACAGTCATGGTTTTAAGCTGTTGGGCTAAACATGGTGTTTTGTGTCTTTGCTGGTGATTTGCAGCATCATGAGAGTTTGTGATTGTAGCCATAGATGAAGAAGGAACAAGTCCGCCCAGCCCACCATACCTACTTGCAGCACTAAGACTTACAAGGCACTTCCAGTTTATTGACTTTGTCTGAAGCATTATCCTTGGATTAATACAATCAGAGCATATTTCAAATAGGAATATAGGATAATACAGTAAGAACAAAAAAAAATGAAACTTTTAATTGGAAAAATGGCTCTGTGAATCAATTTACGTTCGTGAATGCTAAAGATTTTGGAGAGAAAATGAGAAGAAACAAGAGTTTTTTACATCTATAGATAATTTCTCACTTTCCAATTACACTATAAGACATTTAGTGTTTGAGAGACACTTTCTCTCATCTTTTTATTCTACTTTACGTTTTCATTTATTTTTATCTCAAATTCTAAAATATATTAAATAAAAATAATTGTCATAATAAATTATATATAAAATTATTTATCTTTTAAGATCTATTTTCATATATCTATATATATATATATATATTAACGTGTAAACAAAATTAAGTATTGACGTGGACACCAACGTGTGGATAGTAGAATTATATACTAGTTGTGGACATGGACATCTTAACACGGAGGTCATTGGCTGAAACCTTTAAAAGCTTATTCTTCGCCATAGTCTCCGGAAAAGAAAAACCCACATAACCACGTTTCCACCGTTACTCCCACCGTCACCGTCACCGTCACCGCCGAGGCCACCACCACGATCGAGCGGTTCCAACTCGATAAAAATCTCATTTTTGGATGCTGGAGATTTACCATGTGACCACATCCAATCCAATGCAACTAGCTCTCGATTTCTGATAAGACAGCTCTGATCGAGCTCCAATGGATAAGACATCTCTGATCGAGCTGTCTTATCGAAGATCGAGAGCTAGTTGCGTTGGATTTGATGTGGTCACGAGGAAGTCTCCATCAGATCGATGTACATCGGATCGAAAGATGAGACCTTTAACGAGTTAGAACCAAAACTCGATCGTGGTGATGGTGTCGGTGGTGGCGGTGACGGTGGGAGTAACGGTGGAAACATGGTTATCTGGGTTTCTTCTTCCCAGAGACTATAGCGAAGAACAAGCTCTTAAAGTTATAAGCCAATGACCTATGTGTTAAAGTGTCCATGTCCACAACTAGTTTATAACTCTACTATTCACGCTTTGGAATCCATGTCCACAATTAATTTTGTTTACAAGTTAACATACATATGTGAAAATAGATCTTAAAAGATAGAGAATTTTATATATAATTTATTATGACAATTATTTTTATTTAATATATTTTAAATTTTGAGATAAAAACAAAAGAAATCATGAAGTACAATAAGAAAAATAATCCAAAAACTAACATTCTCTTTTTTTTAAGGTTATCCAAAAATTTAGTAGACCCCACAAAAAAGTGTGTCACAAGGGGAAAGTGTATAAATTCAAAATGTGTCCGAGTAATCAACTCAAAAAACAAATGGTAACGTTGTCCTCTAGTAACTTGTGACTAGGACGCACCACTTTCTCTCCATCTTTATATATTTTAAAGGTTGGCACTTTCTTGATGCTCTGCCTGAAAATATAGTCATTTGCTAGAATACTTGTCAAATATAGTCATTTGCTTCTCTAGAAAGTAAACTCTCTAACAAGATTTAACCGAAGTAGATAAGATGAGAGAACATCCCATTAATGGAATTCGAAAGAGACAAAGAGAAATCATTATTATTAAAGTAGTCCAAACAAAAACATTCACTCACTCACGCCTACAACTTCCAAAACCATTGTCTTTCTTCCAAACACACGAGTACATTAAAAGAGACCGATAACATTTCAAACACTGATAACACTCTAGTTGGACTGACGCAGCTCTGGTCGAACAAAATCTGCATCTTGAGGCACTGAGATATCCACGGTAGGCCTGAGCTCTGCACAGACCTGGATAGCACCATGGACTGGATCAGCGAAGAAGTTGCTGATCAAGTCTTTGTTGATTGGTGCACCATTGTCCACAGCCACCAGAGCTTGTTGGGTCAGGTTGTAGTCGAACCTTGGTGCCCATTTCCTCGATCCCAACCTTGCTGTGGTCGAGCAGTTGTCCACCATGAAGGACACTCCTCTAGCGTGCATAAAGGGGTTCAGAGAATCAACAGACTCAATGACACTCTCGTTGATGATCTCTGAGTAGGAATGACCCTTCTTCCTCAAGATCTCGATCTACATAACATCGCAAAAAATCAAGATTGTAGTTCCCAAGAATTCACTGGATAACTGAAAACGAATATAAACAAAAAAGACATGTACCTGAGCCATCATAAGGGCAACGTAAACTCCTGCTGTGAAGGGATACAAGGGACCCAAGTCACCAGCTGGTCTGGACTTCCTGACACGTTCACCGACCTTCCACATTCTTGTCTGATCAATCTTTCCCATTGGGAATGCAGGCAAACCCTCCTTATCCTGTTACAAGCAAGCAAAAAACCATTAAAGTTCCTGCAAGACAAGCTGTGTTTTGAGTAAATGTAAAAAGGAGAGAAGTCATTACGTAGAAGCGACGACCGGCTAAGACAACACTCCTGATTTCGCTGCCAGCTGCTACATCCTCGTAGCATTCATAGAGGATCTCCATACAAGGATAGAAGGATGCACTGTATGCAATCTCAAAGTCCTTTTTGCCTTCTTCAGACAAGGAGTTGTACACAGCCAACATTCCCTGAATTACTCAAGTTCATCAGTAACGGGTTTTGAACAACACTGGTCCCTCTAAAAGATATCTTACTACTAACCTGGGTAGAGATAGTCCTTGAGATTGTTCCTGTGATGCACTCTACTGTGTTCTTGTAAGCTAAGTCTTCACTCATTCCATTTTCGGTGTACCTTCTGAACAGGGACTCCACGATTCCGTGAACAGCACCAAGCAGGATACCTATTTTACAAAACAAAAAGAAGAACATAAGTTTTAAGGATTTAGCTACAGAAAGACAGTTTATAAGTTGGGTTTCAACTTACCTCTTTCACCAAAGATGTCACTCTTGTACTCTTGCTCAAGAGTAGTAGCAAAAGTAAAAGGAGAACCAAGTGCTACTGACCATCCCAGAGCAACATCGGCGGCTCTACCGTCAACATCCTGCAAACAGAAAATCACATCAATAATTAAAACAATGAACACATGAGGTATAGTAGTTAAAGAGAGAGATAGAAAACCTGGTGGACAGCAAAACTGGCGTTGATTCCAGCACCGTTGATTTCTTTGCCTTGGACATAAAGCCTTCTCACGGATGGACCCATTCCCTTAGGGCAAACAGCTACCACGCTGATGTTCTTTGGGAAATCGAGTCCCATGGACTGTAAATGGCCCAGTAGAAACCCGTGTGACAAACCGAGAATGCTGTTTGGCTTCATGTGGGAGAATATTTTCTCATAGTTATCAGCCTGCCAAAAAAACAAGATACATTAAAATCTAATGTCTATACTTAAAAGAGCAAATAATGAAGATTATCAAATGCACATATACCTGAGCAGCATCAGAGATCAAGAGCAACACAAGATCACTGCCAGAGATAGTTTCCCATATATCACCGAGAGTACCGGTTTCTTCGGTGAAGCCAACAGCACGTGCTTCCTCAAATGAGCGAGAGCCCTTTCTAAGCCCAATCTACATGCCCATAAAGAAACCATGTCAGGGTATAGCCTTAAAATAAGAGTCCTACTATAAAAAAAAGCAACACATGAGTTGGGAGTTTACCTTAACAACGATGTCAGACTTTGCCTCCACAAGGGAATCCCTTAAATTCTGAGCTTGAGCAGGTCCCTGCAAATAGATATCGAAGAGAAAGAACATGACATTTACATACTCATCTTCTTCGTTCATAAAAGCATGGAAATGAAAACTATTTCATTCACATAAGGTAATCAAGATACATTCTAAGTGAGTTTAACTTTCAAGCTCATTGGGGAAAACGAAGTTAATAGATACCACAAAACAAAACAAAAAACCCCAAAAAGTTGTTAGTTTTGCTTCTTAAGTAAACACCCAAACCAAAAACATGTCGATTAAGGAAAGCACATACAAGACAAGAGAACAAAAAGCTACCTGAGATCCCCAGCCAATGACACCAATCTGCTTAATCCCTTTGAAAGCATCAGGAAGATGCTTGAACAAGTCCCTTCCTCCTCTCACAATGTACTAAACCAAAGATAACCACAAAACTCAATATTAGCAACAATCACAAACGATATATATTAAAATGATTAACCCAAAAGAGAAGACATTTATAGAAGAAAAAGGAACCTCTTCGTGACCAGCAAGAGAGACTTTCTCTTTTTTGAACACAGACGTCTCGAAATCTAGAGACATAGGGGCTCTAACCGCAGACGAAGCAACCATTCGCGCGGAGAGGGAAGATCCGGTACCATTTCCAGCGACGGTGGCAGTGAGGGACCTCAGAGACTTGGAAGTAGACGAGAGGGAACCGATGTTGGGGAAAGCAAAGGTTGTGGCTTTCGATGACCTAAGGGCTTTGGAGGAAGAAGAAGGAGATGGGCATGAGAGGGAAGGAGCGATGGATGAAGTCGCAGCCGCCATTTGAGTCTCTCTCAGTGTAATACCAAATGTCTGCGGGAGGGAGCAAATTAGGGTCACACACAGAAACTGATAGAGGAGGTTTTTAAAGTGCACTCAGCTTTACCTACTCAACACCACCAAGAGACAAATATTGATTTAATAATAATGGCACTTGTCTAATGTTATCTGTAAATGGCCCTGAAGCCCATTATATACTTGTCTAATGTATCTATAAATGCGCCTATAGTCCATAATATGAGGCCCATAATGCTAAAACATAAACTATTGTTGAGTTGATAAAATGATTTTCTTGTTTGGTTTTTTTTTTTTTTTTTTTCATCAACAATACAAACTCATATTGACTCTGTGAACCAAACCGGCTGATCTGCATCCATGTGAACGAGGAAAGACGGCTGTTTTCTAGCACTGCGTGCTAGACTATCCGCCTTTGAATTTTGCGTCCGTGGTACATAGATGATCTCTGATCGGGTGAAACTCTCTTTCAGGGTCTTGATATCTTCCAAATATGTTGCAAAAGCTGGCCATTCTTCTGGTTCCGAAACCATCTTCACCAATTGAGAACAATCTGTTGCAAACGTAATCTGAAATTGACGTAAGTTCCTCATGCATTCCATTGCCCATAAAAGTGCGTCCATCTCCGCATGAAGAGGCGAAAGACTAGCCCTTACATTCCTCGCCCCCAGCAATCCATCGAAACCTTCCAAAGTACTAAGCCAACCTTGTCCTGAAAACCTAGCACCCTCCTTCCACGAGCCATCCGTAAAACACCATCTTCCTGAGATCGACGGCAATACCGTGTCTATTCTTGGTGTTGGCGTCCTCTGGTCATTTACTACTTGTGCCTCAGGCCATAATGTTGATTCTGTTTCCGCCAATTTAATCGTATCCATAGGATCTATATCCAAGTTGCTGAAAACTTTATTATTCCTACCTTTCCAGATATACCATAGAATCCATGCAAACTGGTGATCCTCCATCTGCGAGAAAACTCTAGAATAGATGGTCCATATTTGTGAATAGGGAACTTGTTGGAAAATAGACTGGGTTTGATGGTATCTTCGAAAGAGCCCAAACCTGAAGAGCTGGAGGACATTCAAAAAATACATGATTTATCGATTCCTCAGGAGCTCCACATCGGGTACAACAAATATCCCCTTGAATCCCCCTTGCCTGTAAATTCTTACGAACTGCTATGCATCCTGTCACTAATTGCCATAGAAAATGTTTTAGCTTTGGTGGGCACCGTATTTTCCAGCAGTAAGCCTTCAAAACATCAACTGTGGGACCAATCAGTAATGGTGGTCTTCCTTTGTCAGGATAAATCCGTTCTACCTGATATCCTGATTTGACCGTATATTTT
>NC_027753.1:21959833-21963648 GCF_000695525.1 Brassica oleracea var. oleracea | reverse complement strand
GTTTTTGGTATCATACATATATTAGTAATATTTAGTCGTGCATCCATTGCCCCCGAAACCAGAAAATTATTCACCATCTCTACCAAATCTTTCTTAATAACATGCCAAGAATGTTGGAAGAATAGTGCTGTCATGCCGTCTGGGCCTGGTGCCTTTTCTGGGTGCATCATAAATAGAGCCTCTTTAACCTCCTCCTCTGTTGCTAGCCTCAACAAACATTGATTCATCTGAGGGGTGATGGTCGGTGTAATCGGAGTTTAGACCAACCAATGTTTAAAAATCGGGCATGTATTTTTATTGAATCAAAATGGTCTAACCGGTCCAGCCAATTTAACCTAATTTTAATTTTTTGTTAAATAAAAAATCATATAACTAATTTATATCATATTTTAATAATATTCTAATCATAATAATATTTATACAATATATTATCTGATTAAATAAATATTAAAATAATGTTACTTTCTAGAATTTTTTAATTTAAAATTTAAGATAATTTGTAAACTACCCTATTAAAGATTGTAAATTTGAAAAATATATTGTTATAATAATATTTTGAAAACTACGTACAATTATCTATGTGATATAAGACTCTTTCGTCCTTGTTTAATTTTAAATTTAAAAATTAACAGTTAAAACTAGAAATTATTAGTATTATAGTTATTTTGAGATAATTTTATGAATTATAATATTTTATAAACTAGTCAGATATGAGTAGTTGAATGTTTGGAGATAATTGTTTGAAAGTATAATTATTTATTTTTGAGATAAATATATGTTTGAGATAATACATGTTAATATTTTTTAAATAAAAATGAATACAAAATATCTTAAAAATTTTCCTACAAATTTTCAGTTTTATGAATCTATGTAAGATATAAATTTATACAACATCGTTTTACTCAGATATATTCTCCATTCATATGATCTTGTTAGCATTTTATATTAAGTCATTAGTGTAGGACTTGATAAAAGTTATTTGGTTAGTTCAAATTTCAGGACTTTTAATTATGTGCTTTGTAGATCTGTTTGTTTATGTTATTTGAACGGTGAATTTGCTTAATAACCAATTTTGACATCAAAATTAAATGAGTGACATTGATTTTGACGTAATGTAATAGCTATCATTTATGCTAATTATTATCCGGTTTTGCTCATTCTTCCTGTAATCATCCGATAATATTGTATTGTTAGATATGACTTGGCCAAAATAACATAGGGAAAAGATTAAATTAAAACTACTTTATTTGATAGAAACACATGCAGCCACGTACCAATTTAATCCACCCAATTTTTTTTTTATTGCTGGTCAATAATGAATCACTATTATTTACAAGCACATCACGTAAAAAAACTCATGTCACAAATTTATTTGCAACATATTTATTTACTATATGCAGTAAAATGAGTGGATAGAAACATAAATTTTAAAAAATAAAAAGTGTATTTTGGTTTGCTAAAGTGTTTCTATTCCATATCACCAAAATAATATAGAACATTATTCTCTTCTCAACATCTAAATAATAAACATTATCTCAATCCATAAATACTAAACCTTAAATTTTAAACATCGCTCTTCCATCTAAATACTAAACCCTAAACTCTAATTACTAAACCCTAAACCCAAATATAAACCATAAACCCAATTATCAAAATCTGAAAATAATATATAATATTATGTAATATTAAACTAAACTCAGAAAAACTAACTTTTGAATAGTATATGGCTCTTACCCAACACACAACTTTTAAATACTAAACTCAAACCTATCTTTTTAATACTAAACCCTAAACTACTATCACTAAACCCAAACCTCAACCTCCACCTTCCAAATACTAAACCCTAAACTCTAATCACTAAACCCTAACACAAATATAAACTCTAAACCAAAATATAAAAACAAAACCCAAATAGAATGGAACAAAATAAATAACATAGTACATATTGGTGAAACTATAAAATGTCTACGATTGCATGAAAGAAGTTAATGCTGACTCCAACCATACACCCTCACCTTCTAAATACTAAACCCTAAATTATAATCACTAAACCCTAATCCAAATATACCCTAAACCTAAATAAATAGATTAAGTTAAACCCTAATCAAGGAAGTATAAACTCAAATAGAATGTATATAATATGGTTTACTATACCCAAACATTTATTTAGTAAATCTAAACCTTAGGCACGAACCTATAAACCCAAATACAATTTATAAATTGTTTTCCAATATTAAACACTTGAAAGCACATTTACTTGTTTAGTATGTTGCAGATCTTATATTCCATATAGTCTAAGTAGTATAGTAAATGAATGTTCCAAATAATCAAATTTGTCCAACATTCAAAAAATGAATTTCATATTACAATCAATCATACAAAATGATAAAGAAGAGACCTATCAAATTTAAAAACATGACATATTATTACATTTTTAAGGAGTAGTATAGAAATATGTCTCAAATATTATGATAACCGTACATATGTAGCTATACTTAAGAATATATATTATACTATTCATTTCACCGAATATAATATAGACGGCGAGTTCATTTTCTTCAATTTTTCATTTTTTAGACAGGCTGATATACATTCATTTCGTTCACCATCATTATTTTTCACCACCATATAGAGATCGTCTTCATCTTCTCTCTTTTTCCCGACACGACGATGTTTTTACCGACTCGCCGTCGTTGTTCTTTACCACTGGATCTGTAAAACGAAAACAGAGTATGAAAACAAAATCATAATTGTGAAAATCAATTGATTTAAGAAAAAAAGGAAAAAAAATGAAAGAGTTGTTGTGTGTGCTCACCGTCTACGCTTTCATCGTTGTATGTTCTTCACCACTGGATCCGTAAAATAAAAACAGAAACGAAAACAGAGTATGAAAACAAAAACATGATTGTGAGA
Organism: Brassica oleracea var. oleracea; assembly: GCF_000695525.1. Taxonomy (NCBI): domain Eukaryota; kingdom Viridiplantae; phylum Streptophyta; class Magnoliopsida; order Brassicales; family Brassicaceae; genus Brassica; species Brassica oleracea. The sequence continues at coordinate 21,960,735 of NC_027753.1, read as the reverse complement.
ATCAATTGATTTAAGAAAAAAAAAATGAAATGAAAGAGTTTTTGTGTCTTCTTTAGAACACTTGATTGTTCTTTTGGTGAGAAGAAATTCAATTCAAAAGGATGTTTGAGTAATGAAACACCACATTTCACTTTTTACAGCTACAAATTATAAATTAAATTTTGTTTTCTTTGTGCAGGTTTCACTGGTTGTACACAAGAGTATTATGGCATTATTATAAAAAAAACACAATACATATTCGCAAGTTAGGTCTTTTTATCATACCATGAATTATATTTTGTTTGAAGGTTATACAACCCAATTTTCCTTATTTCAATACAATTGGAAAAGGAGTTCAAAAATTAAATTACCGGATAAATAAAGGGAGAAGGAAACCATGATTATTTGAAATCAAAGAAAATGATACATGCATGTAAATGATGCAAAAGTGGAGAAAACATGCTATGTGATTTGAGTGAAAACAATAGAACGAAAAATTAGTGATTTTTATAAGATAAATTTTGAAATGATCCTCCACTTCTTTACCAACTCAAGCACTATGATCATCTACTCATCAAGCACTATGATCACCCACTCATTTACCAAATCAAGCACCATCTTTGTTATTTTATGTATTGTTGCTCACTATAAATACCATCACTCATCTTACTCTTTTGTACACCATAACAAAGAAGAGTTTATAATCAAAGAACCATTACATCTTCTTCTTCTTCCTTATAATAAACTATCTCCCTTATATTAGTGTTATTTGCTTCCTACGGGTATTAAATTCTACTCTTATTTAAATTTCTCGATACTATAAATTATAAGTTATTTCATAACACGTTATCAGCACGATCGTTCTGCAATTCGGTAAAATTTATTGTATCATATATACTCTGCTATAATGGTCGGTATACCGC
>NC_027753.1:21951106-21956846 GCF_000695525.1 Brassica oleracea var. oleracea | reverse complement strand
AAAAAAAAAATATTTTTTGGATTAATAAAATTGATTTAAATGTTCGCACTAATTTAATTATATTTTTAATAGTTACTAACTTTTAATTATTTAATATATATTTATTATTTCATAATATGTAAAAATATTTAATACATAAAATAATTTATATATATAATGTTGATCCCGCGCAAGGCGCGGATCTTAACCTAGTACACTTATGAATTCCCAAAACAATGGAAAGAACAATTAGGGTTAGGTTTTAGCGTAGCGTTTAGTATTTATTATTCAGAAATTTAGAGTTTTTTTTTGTCAAAAGAACTTTAGAGTTTAAAAAGTTCAGGTTTAAACATAAATATTCTTTTCTAAAAATATTTATTTATACTAAATATATTAGTTTAATGATTTAATTACTTTTATTGTTTAGTGAATGTTTTATGACTTTTTTTTTAATCTTGTATGCTATTTTGCTATAATACTTTTGCTATTAAAGAATTTGCCCACAGTTTTAACCCTATAAAATGTTTCAATGCTAGGAAAATCTCAAATCACAAGAGGAAGAGGACTTGGTTGAACTCTAGTAATATATATTGTCCGGTTCAAGAATGATGATAATGTTATAAGATAAACTTTGAAATGATCCTCCACTTCTTTACCAACTCAAGCACTATGATCATCTACTCATCAAGCATTATGATCACCCACTCATTTACCAAATCAAGCACCATCTTTGTTATTTTATGTATTGTTGCTCACTATAAATACCATCACTCATCTCACTCTTTTGTACACCATAACAAAGAAGAGTTTATAATCAAAGAACCATTACATCTTCTTCTTCTTCCTTATAATAAACTCTCTCCCTTATATTAGTGTTATTTGCTTCCTACGGGTATTAAATTCTACTCTTATTTAAATTTCTCGATACTATAAATTATAAGTTATTTTATAACAGTGATGACGTTTTGTTATCACTAAAGTATATTTTAATAGATACTTTAATTTATTTCGTGTCATCAGTTTTTTAATTTTTTTCCTAAAACATTTTTATAAAACACATAGAGGGATGTATTGAATTAAGGATTTTAGGAGTTTTTAAAATCTCTTGTTATTCAATCATTGATTTTAAAAACTTTTTCCAAATCAAGTGTTACTCAATATGATTCAATATGTGATTTGTGCAAAGTCACTCAAATTCACTTACAAGTTACAATCCCATGTTATTCAATTGAAAACAATACTTAGTAAAAAAAAATTTTTGACATAGATTTTAGGAGACTTCACGTTAATTAATACATAAACATATAATCTACCCAGATTTGCATAAAGTCACTATGTCCTTCCCTGAAACGCAGACTGAACAGTCGTCGCTTCCGCAAACGCTTTCCCTTCCGATGTTGGCACTTCTCTTATGTAGTTATGTCCTTTAGATCCGACTTGTTACCCACGAGGATAGTCACAGCGTTCGTGTCAGAGTGTGCTGCACCAGTTTTCATGACATCGATTTGCATTGAGAGATTTTTTCCTGTATAAGATACGAAAGAAAAGTGGAGTAGTTTTCTTACTATGCAGCTCATTAAGCCATCTACCAATGCTCTGAAATTGTTTTCTGTCTGCTGATGTTGTAAACCCGAAGAGCTTCTCCAACAGCACCTCTGTAATAAGCAAAAGTAACTGCTCTGAAACGTTCTTGACCTGCCGTGTCCCATATATGTGCTTTGATCTCCTTTCCGTTGATATCCATCTTCTGCGTCTGAAACTCCACTCCAATCGTCGACTTTGAATTGGGGCAGAACTAATCCCTAGAAAATCTTGCGAGCAAATTTGATTTCCCAACTGCAGAATCACCAATGAGAACAATCTTTAAGAGGTAGTATTCATGTTAAGTTAGATGTACTTCCAACCTAAAACCAATTGGTGATAAGTAAAATGAATGGCTCATCCATCTTATATATTACTAAGGATCCCTTTCAATATCCGATGTGGGACATTTATCCCTAATACGTCCTCTCAAGATGATGACTCTTTGAGCGTCAATCTAGGAATGTTCGGGCAATGATCGATGGACCGACTTTGGGCTGGATCGATAATGGATCGGATTGGACTGCATGGATCGGACTCTGATATCATGTTAAGCTAGATGGAATTCCAACCTAAAACTAATTGGTGATGAGTGGAGTGACACATCCATCTTATATATTACTAAAGATCCCATACATTTATCCTTAATAATTCACTCTTGTCGTCCTCAGAATGAAAGCCATCTCCTTGTTATTGCTATAATACTCTCTTCTACAGTAGCATATTTTTTACCACTGGATTTTCCTTACCCGTCCACAAAGCTAAGAACAAAACAAATAAGTAGAGTTGACAAAGGTAACTTCAGAAATAGGAAAGACTGAGATCTTTGAGGAGAGTCTTCAAAAATATTTGATCACCTCTTGTGCTTTGACAACACCTTCTTCATCTCCAATCCCAAAGCTTCTTCCTCCATTGTGAAGCATGCGCTGTCTCTGAATATTGAGCAGACAAAGAGCTGTGATCTTGTTGGAGAAATCAGAGCCCCTCACACTCCCTTTCCCAGTTTCTCAACTTTACGTTACTCATCACTTCTATCTCTTTTTCATCAATATCCTTCTTCATTGCTGAGAGATCAGTAGATGGTCTACGAGACAGCTTTAGATTCTCCAGCCTTTCCTTGGCACTCTTCATGGAGCTTGCTCGGGATTCCGATACTGGTGAGTGGTGGCCAAGTACCATATTATGGGTGCAATTTCCCTTTAATAAATATGGAGGAATGAGCCACAATATATTTACAATTAAAATATTAGACTCTATAGAAACACAAATAAGTGTTACAATTTTGTCATTAAAGAGATTTGAAGTTGCTTTCACTTTTATTAAGATTTTATTTATATCCTTTAAATAATTACTAGACTTTGATCCACGCGTCTTCGCGGATGTATATTTTGAAAAATATGTTGATATTTTTTTTTCATGTAATTATTAGGGTTTGGCAAAATGAATCCGAGAAACAGAACCGATACCGATCCGAAAATATAGTACCAAACCCGAACATAAATTGATTAAATATTCAAATTATTTAAAATTTTATTATTTAGAGAATCGAATCTGATCTAAACTGAAGTATTCACTTCAGGTACCTGAATTTATCTAAATATAGATTTATATACTTATATATATTAATTATTTTTAGATTTAACGTATATAAAACATCAAGAAATATACTTTTAAATTGGTTTAAATACTTGAAAATATATATAGATAGTCAAAAGTAAATATCTGAAATAGTTAAATTATACTCAAATCACCAAAAATACTTAAAATAATTATTGATTCCGTATCCAAAATTTTAAATCAAGCCAATTGATATCTTAAGCTTAGGTATTCTGACATATGTTATTCAAATTTATAGGTAATATATTATTTTATTTATAGATTTTGAGAAATTTAAAATATATATTGATTTAAAACTTTAAAAATAATTTAAATTGGTTATCCAAACCCGCAAAGATCCGAATCGAACTCGAGCCAAAATTTGGAAACATCCTAATAGGGCTGGAATCTTTGACCCCAAAAACCTGAAACAAAAACCGATCAGAACCAAACCCGTATGGGTACCCGAAAGCCCATCCCTAGTCATTATTATATATCGTATATTGTCATCATACAATTAATCGTATTTTATACGTATCATCATATAAGTAATCATATAATTAATAGTATTTTATACGTACCATCATATAAATAATCACATATATTATATTTTTAAAACTTAATATGAAATATAAAACCATAATTTGAGTTGGTATTTCAAATTGGGCTTTGTATTGTATTTTTCTTATATATAGTGACAACATTTTTTATAATGGTTATCGAAAAATAGTTTAGAAAAAAGTCCATTTTTGAATATATGTATTTTTTAAATTAATTTTTGATATAAATCAACTTTGAATCATTACTTTGATTTGAAATATGTATATAAAGTTTAAATTTTTTTATGGTTAGTTTAGAAAACAAAAAGTTTTAGGCAAGTAGATTGACCCATTTTCGTATATTTTAAAACTGGCCCAGATAGATAGTTTCTTATAATACGATGAACTTTCAATTTTTCTTAATAATCTTAATAACATAAGCCCATTACTTTTTTTCTTAATACTACTATTCTTGTTTCCTAACAAAATTATTTTTTTTTTAAATGACTACGATCCATGTTTCCAAACGCTCCAAAGTTTTTTTAATAGTCATATTCAAGTCTACAAACACTCCAATTTTGTACTTGAGTTTTAATAATATAGATGTTATTTTCCATTAAATGCTGATATGTTAGCAAAAATGTTAGATTTAATGAACAAATTTCTAGATTTTATATGAAAAACTACTGATTACACTGATAATACTAAGCTTTGGGTTTAATGTAATACTAGATTTTGACCCGCGCTTTCAAAGCGCGGATTTATTTTCCTTTTTTTCTCAATTGACAAATATTTAGTAAATGTCATATTTCATATATTTGTGTTTTATTTTATAAAAGACTTAAACTTTGTATCTTTTTTTTCGTGTTTCATTTTAAATGACTATTTATTTTTAAAAAATTAAATTTTATTTCTTTAATGAATTAAGTTGGTATAACTCTGATAAATTAATTTTATTATGTAGTTAATATTTTTAATAAAAAAATTATATACTTTTAATAAAGATTTATACTTTTCAATGAAAAAAACCATTTTTATGAATGCTTAAATTATATTAAGAAAAGAGAAAAATTAATAAAGAATGGTTGAAAAAAAATATTTTAACTTGGACTCAATGGCCCAAAAGAAAAAAAAATGCGAGAATTAGATATGATTTCTTAATCGGCCCAAATAGCCCAAGAGAGATATGAAATGAACAGTGGGCTGGATCCGAAAAAATGACCCAATATAGATGTGTTATTAATATTACTCGATTACCCTTAATGAAACATGCAATGTTAGTAAAGAAAAATGCAGATTAAGGTAAAAAGAACAATGATATCCTTTTTTAACAGTATAGATATTAATATTTAACTAAATATGCTAATTTCTTTCAATATAATACATAAAAATGAAATAACCATTTTTTTTGGTGGACTGCAAAAGAAAAAAAAAAGAGTGTTTATAAGGAAAAGAATGGTACTTGCAAGTATCACCTAATCTTACTCTTGCCTCTCTGTCTTTCTTGCTTTTTACATAAATGTACGCTCCAAATCCAACGCTTAATTCGTTAATATTCATGCCTTTTTTTTGACTTCTCTCGTCTATTTTATTAAAACAGCAGTGTGACCCATTGATATAGGTTCAGTCCAACAACAATTTTTTCCAACCTATTTAAAAAAAAAAAAATAAACCAACTCTTTTATAACTACATCTAAATCTACATATTTCTTCCTCTTACGTGACCTCTTCATTTTTTCCTATATTCTAGGAACCCTCAAAACTTCTTTTTTTGATAACTATCATCTATGAGAACTTATAATTTATTTATTTCATTTTAAAATTGTTTTGTTTAATTAACCAATGCAGATTTTGTAAAAATTATATTTTATTCTCAGCGTAGAGATCTTTGATGGGGGTGGTTCGTCGTGACTTCTTTCTACTCAGTTAAAAACGCAGAATGTTGAAAAAATTATGTATAGTGTTAGTTTGTGTAAAATCTTTTTTGTTCTTAATTGTTTGTGGTTTTCTTTGTAAATTTAAGAACTATAAAGAAAAAATGATGA
>NC_027753.1:21943933-21950547 GCF_000695525.1 Brassica oleracea var. oleracea | reverse complement strand
GGGTTGGGACGGGTTGGATTTAATATTGGTTTTCGAATATAAAATTTTAAAAATTATCCGGGTATATAGTTCATGTCTAATTGAGTACAAGACTTGATTTTCCGGTCGATTCCAAAAAAAACATTTATACGAATATTTTTGACTAATTATGTTAGGTAACTATTAAGAAAATATAATATGTTACATGAATAAAGTTTAAAATTAATTTCTGAAATACATATAGCACAGTGTATAGTTATGCAACTTGACATATTTAATACTTCTACCAAAATTTAAATTAAATTAATTTAAGATTAAACACAAATAGGATTACAAAAAAACACAAATATGATTAAAACATAAATATAAAAATTAAATGTTTCAAAAAAAATTAGAACAAAAATATACCCGCCCTTCTAAGGGCGGGTCAAAATCTAGTATATATTAAATGGAATCAAGAGAAAAAAGATGCTAAAAAAAAGAAAAATAATATTTTTTATATTATTTGACCTTTACAGACAAGAAACGCACAAACTAAAATAAGAACTGGAGACAGATCTGAGTTTGGAACGTTAGCTAAACCAATTTGTGCTTATCTAATCAGACAAGTTCTGGGACCATTCAATTATATATTTTTAAAGCCACCAGGCTAAAAGATTATTACATATATATAATCAAGTGTTTGATCAACTAGATTTCTGATGCGATGATGCCACAATTCACATTCTTTTATAAATCATATCATGTGATGTTGCTCAGAGTTAGATATGGGCTTAAAAGTTCATGAAACCTTAGGTTTGAGCTATAAACTTTTTAAAAATCAACGCAATAACGAGGCAATGTTATCTTCAGAGCATGACACCTCAGGTTTTAAAAAACTAATGAGAACATTTCATTTATACATGTCAATGCCATTGTGTTTCTTCGTTCATATCACCGCCGCGAATTACGAGATGGGATTTTCATTCTGAAATTAGAGCTTGTAATCGAGATTATTTCACAAAAGACAGTCAAGATCGAGAAGGAGATAAACAACATAAATTTTTTTCTTTGAAACACAAGACGAAAGTGTTTTTTTTCTCTGCAAGGTAAAAGCAAAAGTATTTGTGAGAGCTATGGTTTTGGGAGGTTCAAAGACATTGATCAAGTGTTGGTATTTGAATGGCAGGGGACGAGTTGATGAAAGTATCGATTTTGATCGTCACTATGGAAGACTGGTTGTAATGTTTGGAGTACATTCCCACTACACAGTAAGCATGTAAGTTTATTCTCTCATTTTCATCGTATGTGATCAGTAGGAGATGCTAAACCAGAAAAGGGAACATAATATTTCAGGAGATTACTTGCACGGTTGGAGTATTTGCGTGATGCTAACTTTTGATCTCCTTGGTCTAATTATAATGTTATGATCTTTATGGATATTTTGGTGCAAATCCTTCATCTTTTTGTGACTATTAATGTTGACTTTTTTTTTTGCTATAAAACAGAGCCAAATAGCTCAATGTGTAGGACGAGTGATCCGGTCAAGGCTGATTATGGGATGGATATATTTGCAGACGAGATATGTAAAACTTCAATGTGATCCTCTCTATACTAATGTATTCCCCTGAGAATTGAAGATCACGCCACACTGTTAGGACATAACAGATGAGAGCATCATTATTGGATGGTTCTTAAGGTGGGGTTCTTAGCGGAATATAAGAACATGTCTCTTAACTTTTAACTAAAAAAACTAAGAACCGGCTCTTAAACAAGAGTTTTAAGAGACGGTTCTTAGTTTTTTTAGTTAAAAGTTAAGAGACGGGTTCTTATATTCCGCTAAGAACCTTTTCTTAAGAGCTCCCAATAATCATGCTCTTATGTTTGTTTGTGAACTCACATCTTTTTTGACTCTAACTAAATATTCCCTTCCCTAATTATGTTTAAACTTGCAGTTATAGCTGTTACCTGGTTGGATACTTTTGCATCTACGTGATGCAGACTTGATCTAAGCACTAACATCGCTATCTACATTACCAGAGAGGTAAAAAACCTTAAGTTCTCGGTGCTTAACGAATGTGATTAGGAAGTATGGTGAAGATGGACAATCTGATGTGATCTGCTGTGACAACAACACATAAGTGGTAGTTATGTGATGTTGTGTTGCGAGATGTGCCTGAGATCTTGAACGGTCTTGGTTTTGTGGGGTTAACAAATCTGTACAATGGGATGGACAATGTCAAGAACCCTGTTGTGAATCTTTTAGGTTGGATTGATTCGGATGAGAGTGGATAGAAGACCTTACCAAGTTGTGAGTTCTAATTTTTGTCTTTGATGTGAAGATTATCTTGCGCAGTGAATGAGTAAGCTAAAGAGGGGTTTTGTTGAGTTTATTGCAGGCAGAGATAATGGAATTTGTGTTGTTGGGACTCATGATGTCTATCCATATCAATGATGTAGCTTACATGTGACTACATCCACAAATATAACTTGTCTAAGCTTCTACACCATGTTTATTCATGTATATCTCACTACAACCCAATCTAGAGATAGCGACATGGCATAATTTCAAAAGAAGGCTCAAATATTAAATTTTTAAGATCAAGATTTGTTAGATAGATTGTGAGATCACAACAAAACAAGTTAGAAAGACATGAAATGCCAAATTAAAAAGAAACAAATAGAGTTAAATTTTGGTATCAGGGAGTACAAAAACGTGATCTTGAGTCACGATCACCACCATATCACTTCAAGCTTTAATATTCTTCAAAAAAGGAAGGACTCGTCTGGTTACTTAGCACTAGAGAATTTCCAATAAAAGTTATAATTCAAGTTTTATTATGCTTTCTTCTTTCATACGATAAAAAATCAATATATATCCCTTTATATTACACTGATGAAGAAGAACTCTATAGTGGAAACCGGGGCGTCTAGCTCTGGTGGTAAAGGACTCACAGCTGTGAGCACCGCCACCTGGGTTCGATTCCCGGCCACTGCGGATTTAACATTCGGACCGCAGCGACACAGATTAGTCTCTTGGACCTGGAAAGCCGTTGGAGAAACTGTGTTTAATCAAAAAAAAAAAAAAACTCTATAGTGGAGTTTTAGATAACTAAAGAGTACATTTCTCTACCAGAAACATGATGTCATTGTAGTTGTTACTTGTGGGTCATGCTAAAATTATTACATTTTTACTTTATGAGTTCATGTAAATAGTTGAAATTTGATATTCCAGGTGACAGCCAAAAGTGTTTACTTTAATTTTCGTAAGTTATGTTCGATTACCTTCCAAAATTTACAGAAATTATATAAACATAAAATACTACAAAACTAAACTCAAAATAATTTTGGGTTTATAGTTCTGACCTTTTTGTTAATTTAAATGAGCCAAAATTTCTAACATCAAAGCAAAACCTTTTAGTTAGTCTACAACAATAGTTATGATGTGAATGTTAATATACATTCATGTTTTAAAAAATGTTATTTTTACAATATGTGAAAACTATTTAATTTAATAAAATAAAAACAAATCACATTAACAAAAAATTATAGAAAAAACCTCAGCGTAGCGCGGGTATTTATCCAGTGCATACTAATAACTACATAAGTCCCGAGCATATTGTTGATGTTCCAAAACCTATTTGATCATTAGTTGGAATTTCAAAGAATACGGAATGAATTTGGTTAAGAGACTTAAACCAAAAGTAACCGGTGATTTGAATTGGCATAAGCCAAACTTGAACTTGGTGAACTTGATGCTACACATAGTTTATACGGTACATTTATAAATTAATAATGTTAGTACTATGATCTCTTAAGTATAGTGTGCTGTTTTATTCAACTTAGCAGAAGCTGATGTGTAGTTACGTCATAAATATGGTTTTCGTGTGAGCATTGTTTTATAGTTTTATTTTTCTAAACGATGTTGTTATAATACTAGTTGTATATTCAACTATTAATAGCTCCACGACTCCGTACAAGTCCAATACGAACACAAACACGAACGCGTCACTCACAGCTTCGAATATTTAGGTCCCATTTGACTCGCGCATGTCCAAACTTCTGTTTTTTTTTTTTTTTTTTTTTTTTTTTTTGCATGTCCAAACTTCAAACTCCAACCTAGCACTATATTTTATTTATGACGAAATTGTATAATGAATGAATTGTTTTTCCATCTAAAGTTGGTTTGAAGAGATTGTTCGTCCGAAAGTTCCTGCATTTTCCTATCGATACTAACTCTTTCTAAACAGACTTGATTTCTAAGGGGTTACTCTTCTTATTTATTTTGAAAAGCTTGACACGCGACTAAGGACTACTCCTTCTGTATCAATATAGATGATGTTTTAGATGATTTTTGTAGTTTCATAATAGAAGAAGTTTTCACTAGAAATTTTACACTTATCAAAAACTGTGTAATCAATTACATTTTTAGCATTTATATTTATAATTAGATAAATTATGTTTAAACTATATTTTAACCACATTTTTTAAAACGTAAGTAAATAAAATGTTAACCATTAAATAAATAGAATTAAATAGAATTTTGAAGAAAACCAAGTCCGCATAGCAAAATGATAAATTACTTCAATAAAAAAGGTCCAGAAACTTTTAGGGGAAAATGATCATATGCCTCACTAGAATTTTTTTTTTTTGAACACCAAATGCTTATATTAAATTAAAAATTCAATGGGCTAAGTCGGTTACTACCGGAGAGATTCTCGACGGTAAACTGGTAAACGAAAACAACTAAGACATGACAAAAGATAGATGTGGCTAAGGAGAGAATAGACCCATAGAGAAGCTTACTTGTAATCCTAAAGCCCGCGTTCGAAGAAACGCAAAAAAGTCGAAATCGACGTTGAAGAACCCAACCAATGGGTTTTGATAGCAAAAGGTCCGAGAACCTCCGTAGAAGATTGCAGCTCCGGTGAGAAGGTTGCAGTGTCGACTCTGTGAAGAACCGTCGATACTTAAGACGGCATAGTGAAATGGAAACGCAACAGTAATGTAATAAAGATTAGAACTGGCGTGTCCTCTCTCTTGCACAGTAGTTCCTTCGACCAAGAAAAGGGTGGAGGATCGTAGGGCCGACTTTGTGAAGAACCGTCGATGCTTGAGACGTCATATCGTGATGGAGACGCAGCGGTGACATAGTAGCAAGAAGATCTGATGCATCCACACTCTTGCACAATAGTTTCGGTGGTGAGGAAAAAGGTGGGAGGATCGTAGAGCCAACACTGTGAAGAACAATCGATGCTTGAGACGGCATAGTGTGATGGAAACACATCGATGACGTAGTAATGAGCAGATCAGGCAAATCCACACAGTATATCACGACGTTGTGGCAGCTGATTAGAACAATATCAAATCTGAGACAAATCTTTGAAAGGGCGACGTTAAGCGAAAACTTCACAATGGAAGTTTCTGCGAACATACCAAAATACAAAAGATAGTCGGAGCCCTGTAAAGTCTCGGTGGGGCATGATGGGGTGGAAGTGACACAGATCATAGTGACATCGGTTGTATAGAAGTGACGAAGTGTAACATTTGATAATGGGTCTTTCACAACCAAATTATGGGCCAAGCCCAAAAGAATCTAGATCTGTACTGCAAGCTCATAGCTTGTATCGAGTGAGCCGATGGGAAGTAGGCGGAGAAATGAACGGGAGTTTGGAGAGCTGCCGTGGCTGATTGGTAGTGAAGCGACAGTGCAGAGGCGAGCTAGTGGTTCCGGATTACAAGCATGTGCTGACCCGAGATGACGCGCCTCCGGTGTCGGAGTGTGAACAACAGCTACATAAGGTGTTGTGTTATCGTGGATGGATGCCGCTTCTCGTCTGTTGACGAAACGTTCAGGATGTGGAAGTGAAGACGACGGTATGTCTGACTCGTGACGCACATAAACTAGGAGGTGACAAGGACCAGATCCAACGAGCTCATCCTCGAGCTGAGAACCTCCAGCATTTTGAGTCGCACTAAGAGAAGTCGTGACGACGGAGGAGTGAACGGAGGAATCGACGACGGAGAAGTGAATGGAGGAGGCGACGAAGGAGGCGACGTCGGAAGAGTTAACAGAGGAGGCGAGGATGGAGGAGTGAACAGAGGAGGCTGTGACGAGTGGATGAGTACCGAAGATGGCGACAAAGGGTGTTGAGAGGATAGAGAAGCGACAGCGGAGTAGAGAACCAAAGAACCAGATGGTGAAGAGATGAGTGACGGTGAGTAACCAGCAGATGAAGAGAGCTGTGAAGAGAGATGAGTGACGGTGAGTAATCAGAAGATGAAGAGAGCTGTGAAGAGAGAGGAGCGACGGTGGCTCGCCGGCATCAAGAAACATTGCTCGTTGCGGCTCCTCGATTTGCATGTCAGAGAGAGTTTGAAAACTAGGGCATGCCTCACTAGAATTATAAAACTGTTAAAAGATAAACTTTGAAATGATACTCCACTTCTTTACCAAACTCAAGCACTATGATCATCCACTCCTTTACCAACTCAAGCATTATGATCATCTACTCATCAACCACTATGATCATTCACTTATTTACCAAATTAAGCACCATCTTTGTTATTTTATGTATTGTTGTTCACTATAAATACCATCACTCATCTCACTCTTTTGTACACCAAAAACAAGAACAAGAGTTTATAATCAAAGA
>NC_027753.1:21938031-21940042 GCF_000695525.1 Brassica oleracea var. oleracea | reverse complement strand
CTTTACCAACTCAAGCACTATGATCATCTACTCATCAAGCACTATGATCACCCACTCATTTACCAAATTAAGCACCATCTTTGTTATTTTATGTATTGTTGTTCACTATAAATACCATCACTCATCTCACTCTTTTGTACACCAAAAACAAGAACAAGAGTTTATAATCAAAGAATCATTACATTTTCTTCTTCCTTCTTATAATAAACTCTCTCCCTTATACTAGTGTTATTTGCTTCCTACGTGTATTAAATTCTACTCTTATTTAAATTTTTCGAAACTATAAATTATAAGTTATTTCATAACAAAAACAATATTATTGCCTTTCAACATTAGAGTTAATAACCTATCAACAAAGTAAAGATGATCATAGTTTGTTTTTGTTTTGGATCGGACAAAGATGATCATAATTTATGCCAAAAAGCAGTATACAATATTGTCAATGACTCAATGGTGAGCTTCCTCGAACTAGCCAACAACCCAATGCGATGACTTTCGAACAACGGATTAAGTTTCAACCTTTCTGATAAGAACAGTTTATTGTCTTATAATCACTCAGTTTTATAATAAGTGTCATTTTAACATTTTTTCTTGTTACACAAAAAATGTCACTTTATAATTTCAATGCAAATTATACTTACTTTCAGCTGAAAATTAATTGCAAACTGCATTGATTTTATAAATAATTTTATTTATTTCAAAACTATTGGTCGGAGAGGTGTAATTAATAACAATTTACATAGATTTCAGTCACTTTCTTAATCTGTGTGAAAAATGTCAAAATGACACTTATTCAGAAACGGAGGGAGTATGTTTTTCTGAATAGAGAAAAAATCAAATCGAAAATCAACAAAAGAAAGACAGAGACATCCCCTAATATCTCATAGCGTTAATTATTAATTTATCGTACGTTTTCTTATAGAAAGTTTATTATCTTACGTTAACATTTAATTGATGTTGAAAATATATTAATCAACTTGTTGACACACGAAATATAAAGATAATACAATTTGGTGTTTTCTATCCCCCGCTGAGAATGATATGATACCAATTTGAAATGGCGAGAAAAAAATATTAGGAGTTGACAAAGAAAAGGAAGTCAGCTCAAAAAACAAAACTACAAGAATATACTACATCGTGATTTAAAAATTCAATCATTGGCCATCCAATTCGGACGTTTGAGTTTATTTATAAAATCTACGTAGATAATTGATAGTATAATGTATTGTATCTCAGTGTGAAACAAGTCATTACCTACTCTTTTTTCTATAAAACCATTTCATTACCTACTTAATTTCGGTATATTAGTTTTTATTTATTTAAATAATGTGACCCTTCAAAACGCATCGTTGGTGATCGTGATACATTAACATGATTAATAAACCTGCCTGCTTATTTAACAGAATATATATATATATATATACTGTATAACATTTTTAAATTAATACTCTATAAATTAATATAAACTAATTTTTTTTATAAAATAATATAATTTTATAGTTCCAAATTAAGTTTTTGGTTCAATCACTACAAGAAAACAGGGGGATTCTGATGACCGAAATCGTCAGAAATTCGTCGGAATAGACCGATTCCGACGAACCTGTCCGTCGGTATCGTTTTGTCGGAAAAAAAAAATTCGTCGGAATTTCGTCAGAACTTCCGACGACTTTCTGACGAATACCGAGAAACGTCATTCTGACGAACTTCCGACGATATTACGATGCGGACACACGAGACCAGAGTTCATCGGAAAAACTATGTACCGACGGAGAACGTTCTTCGGATAATTCCGACGTATTGGATTCCTCGTTGTATTCCGACGGACGTTGGTTCGTCGGAATATACCGACGGACATTGGTCGTCGGAATATACCGACGGATATTTGTTCGTCGGTATATTCCGACGGAAATTGGTTCGTCGGTAAATTCCGACGGATATTTGTCCGTCGGTATATTCCGACGCCTATTATCCGTCGGAATATACCGAATTATATAAATTTTAAAAACGAATT
>NC_027753.1:21926792-21933147 GCF_000695525.1 Brassica oleracea var. oleracea | reverse complement strand
AGTCCGTCGGAATTCCGTCGGTATTGTCCAATCTCAAACGGCTATACAACGGTCATATATATTTGTCGGCAACGGTCATATGGTTCGTCGGAAATTCGTCGGAAAATTCCGACGAAATTCTGACAACTTTACTGTTAATCGGAATGTCGTCGAAAATTCGTCGGAATATACCGACGAACTTCCGACGACTACAACGGTTACATTTTTTATCGGAATGTCATCGAAAAGTCGTCGGAAAATTCTGACGACCCTTGTTTCGTCGGAATTTCGTCGGAAATGGCCGACGGAATTCCGACGACTTCAATTTTTTGGATTTCGTCGGAAATTGGTCGGTAATCCGTCACAAACGTCTGACGACATTGATGTCCGTCGGAACCTCCGTCGGAATTCGGCGTGTTTTCTTGTACTGAATTAGTATATCGATAAATTAATATCTCTGTAAATTAAGAAAAAAATTATAGTTTGCTGTATTCCCAACATTATTAATTTATAGATGTTTGACTTATTTTACTACCATAAGACAACAGAATCTATCGATCCTAATTTTGTGTTATACCCTCGTACACAAAAAATAAAAAAATAAACATAATTATTTCATAATGGGAGAATCTTTTGTTGTTTCATGTTCGTGTTCGTGTCTATTCTGCATTGCCATGAGGCTTTATAT
Organism: Brassica oleracea var. oleracea; assembly: GCF_000695525.1. Classification (NCBI taxonomy): domain Eukaryota; kingdom Viridiplantae; phylum Streptophyta; class Magnoliopsida; order Brassicales; family Brassicaceae; genus Brassica; species Brassica oleracea. The sequence continues at coordinate 21,932,480 of NC_027753.1, read as the reverse complement.
AGAAAAGATGAGTACCACAAAACATAACGTTTAGGTTTTTCTTTTCAAAACCAAAAAACGTATATGCATGGTTACGGAGTATTAAGTGTCATCAATAATCATAATGAAGAATGATTCTTTCGACTATTGACCGTAACTTGCAAAAATAATTTTAGTGTCTCGACCAAATCAATGCTAATATTTATTTTGCTATCGGTATACATTTTTACATTTAGCCAAATATAAAAGATAACCATGAATATGATTTAAATCATAAATAATTAGACATAAGTCTATCTAACATATTTAAATCTAAATTCAAACCCAATATCCAATGTGTACATTTAAGTCACACATTTTAGAATTCCATTTCTGATTCAATCGAACTCCACTTTTGACATTTGGTTATACTATTTTATAGTGTCCACGGTTATTCCCACTAACGTCTTCGCCAGAAACTTACCGAAAATGATCTAAAACCATTTCGTCAAAACCGAGTTCTAACAATCCCCCACATGAATAGAAATAACTCTAGACACTAGACGACTCAGCAAACTTGACATACTTAACATTCCTTTTAATGATATAACAATTTGATCTCATGACACACCTTTAATAAAAAGATCCTAGGTTGTCATCACATTGAACATAATCTCTTGAGATTAGTCAGGATCAATTGTCTAATGATTTTTGTCATCTTTTATTCAAGATACAATTAACCATTATACACAAAACTTAACGTATTACACTAGTTTTTTTTTTAAATCATATTGTAATAACTATCACTAAGTTCATTTGGCCTTTTGCCAATAACTTTATATGGTAAGCAAAGCTTCCCCTATATTTCTTGAGATAACTCAAAATATGCATATTTCCATTTAACATCTCTTAAGAGTTTAGAAAGTTAATCTACAACTCCTTTAGATTTAAATGAATAAAAAGCAATTTCAAAAAACAAAAAAAATTTCGTTCTTAAAAATTCACATTTTACATACAACGATTTTCATAGTTCTTTCAAGTTGATTTTTATAAATCCAACTTATATGCTTTGGAATTTTCCAAACACATATTTTTTGTTTTTTCGCAAATATACATCTCATTACAAGATATTATTTTTGCCGTCAAAACCACATAATTTTATATGATTATTCTCAACCATATTGACTTTACAAACTACAATACTCATGTCAGTTTCAGTCACAATGGTCTTAATTCTCATTGTTTTTGCATGATTAATCTTTTTACAACTTGCATTTAAGCAATAACGAAATATAAATATTTTGATCGGTATCAATAAACATTTTATTTCTTATGGCAAACAGATTTATATGTGGCAGACCTCTTCCAAACTTAATTTGGAGCGTCGACTCACAAAATCTATTTCCATCCATACAACTTGATCTCTCAAAGATCAAAATGTTTTTTTATATATAACTATGGTATCACCATACTTAAAACTTGGATATCTTTTTCTTTTCTCATTGGTCACACATGTATTTAATAATTAAATTAAATTACACTTAAGGAGAAAATTTGTAACAATGAAACAAAAAACGTTAATCTTGATAATTAAATCAGATAAGTCAAAGCATTAACACCTGTGACTAGTAACGTTTTCTTTTAAACACATTTATGAGGCAGTAAATTAAAAAAAAAATATGTTATGTATAGCTGCTAATATATTTTTTTGTCTCTGTTAGTACGGATTATCCTACGTGACGTGCATGAACTCTTTTCGAAGCCTCCAAGGTCAATATAGAGGATTTATAGAGGATTTGAGGTGGTGTCTGGTAAAGAATCTTGTCAAACACCATTGTTTTTTTCTATTACACATTCCTAAAACAAAGTTAAAATTCCCAAAGGTTCACACATCAGATAACGAAGAGTCTAGGATAAAGGTCTTCTTCTTCACACATCCTCTCATTTCTGAACTGAACCACGTAAGTAGTGACCCTGCCAGTTTGAGTTCCACGTCTGGCTCGCTCTTTACCAGACACCACCTCAAATCCTCTATAAGTCATCTTGTTGATGGCAGGAACGAAATCCTTGTTGCCGCTGATGATCACCACGAGTGAAAAATCCTCAGCTGGTCACTCATCCAGCTGATGGCGTTTGCAATGATTTTTTTGTCGGAGGTATCCTTGTTTGCCCTACCCGAATCATTGATCCAGATTCAGGTAGGGCGAACAAGGATACTTCAGACAAAAAAATCATTGCAAACGCCATCAGCTGGATGAGTGACCAGCTGAGGATTTTTCACTCGTGGTGATCATCAGCGGCGACAAAGATTTCGTTCATGCCATGCCTTATAGAGGATTTGAGGTGGTGTGTCTTGTAAAGAGTGAGCAAGACGTAGAACTCAAACTGGCAGCAACAAAAATGCGCTTTTTTCACAGGTCACTACGTACGTGGTTCAGAAATATCCATAACCACAGATTTCTTGCGCACCACCATAATTAAGACAAATTTTTCAAGCCTAAAGCAAAAAATTTAAGCAAAAAATTTAGCTGAACATCCAGCTGGTAACTGAGATTTTCAAAATCCCAGTCTGGCTAAAGTGCTAAAGTGTAAACTGTGATCTCATTACCAAAGAATCTGGCGTACTCTGAGAGCATGATTCTCTCTCTCTCCAGAAGATGTTTACTAGCAGAAACACCTGGAAAATTGGTTACAAAGTTAAATGATATAACACATGATAAGAATAACAATAGAAATTAAGTACAGTTGAGTATTTACCGGGGCCGGGAGTAGGATCTAGTAATTTCTTCAACCAATCTTTGGCAAATACAATTCTTTCATCCAGTGACTGTCCAATGTTTACTAAGAAAGCCTCCGCCTCTCTTTTTTTCCGTCTTCTTCACTGGATTTTTGACGTCAGTAGTTGCAGCGAGAGGGTTCTCTATAGGCTCCAAAGCAGAATGAATATGAGGATCAGGTGCTTGTGTGATTTTATCTATCTTGTGTCCTGAGGCACTCCCTTTCTGACAGTCTCTTCAACAGCGAAGCAAGATAATTTAGACTTACCAAGCTTTCAACAGCATAATCAAGGGTAAGGCTAGGTGATGATGTTTGCTTCTGAGGAGATGTTGTTTGCTTCTCTGGAGATGATAAGTCTCAAGACAACTTTCGAAGCTCTTTTTGTACCAACTTCTTTTCCTTAAATTCGAATCTTCCCTAAGAGCAAAACTCCTCTCACAAACGCTTACTCATCGTTTCCTTGTACTTATCCAAATCTCTTCCGAGAGAAGATACACGTTTGTACTGCTCTTCCTTCATGCTGCCATAAGGACAGAAGCCCGTACTCTTCATCTCCTCACCACAATCCAGCTAGTTCGTTCAGTTTATTATCCTCTAAACTCATCCAAGCTGCTTTCAGGGTTTCCATCCCGATATCAAAAATAATACTGAGCTGCTTCTCACAGGCTCGAGTAATCTCCAGATCCAGCACACTCTGATGTTGCCTAATCTTCTTTTTTAACCGGCGGATACCTACAAAACCTTAAGCATCATGGAATCCGGTGGGAAGTCCGTTGCACTTGTTGCCATTTTACGGAGAAAGATGGTGAATAAAAAAACGAAGAACACAATGAAACGAAGAACGCGGAGGCTAGGGTTCAAAAAAAGGAATAATTTCTTTTTGGTTGTTCCAAATTAACCTCGGTTCATTTCACCTATATAACTCCGTCGTTTGGGTAACAATGCGTTTGGCCCAAGGCCATAACCCTTCTTTTTATTTGAAATTAATCGATTGAGCAGAACGAAAAACACTGTTGTTTCGGTAACAATGCGTTTTATGTTTCCTCCAGAGTGGAGAGACTTCAATGTTTTCTTCTTTTCTTTTTGATCAATAAGACGGACTTAGAGCATCAGCATCGCGGAAACCCAGTTCTGTTTCTTAATTTTTTTTTCTTTTATCTGTTTAAAAAAAAAAAACCAATCGCGGGTATCCACGTGTCGTGGAGCCTGCTAAACAGTGCAAAAACTCCACAACAAACATCTCTTATTCCGCGATAGAAAACTACGTTTCTTCCCATTTTATAGGACCTACCTCACATTTCCCCCCTAAAAATCCTCCTAAATACCCCCGATAAAAATGCTATTATGTTTTGCCAAAAAAAATGCTCTTATGTTTTCATCGTCTAATTCTGAACTATGCCAAAAAATAAATAATAATATTTAAATAGTCTAAAATGGATACTATCATATGTATTTACATTCACATTAAGTCACAACATGTTTACTAAGTCAAATAAGAACCTAAATTAATAAATTATTTATAATCAAAAACAAAACAAACGAACGCATGCATAAGTCACAATGACACATTCACTTATGATATTTTCATTCTCGAATAATTTCTTTAGGTTACAAGTATTTAAGAAAACTCAAAATAATATTAAAAATAGAAATTTGTTACAACTGTTGGAACTCGTTTTTGACGATATGGTTTAAGACCATTTTTTCGGTAAGTTTCCGGACGAAGACGTTCGTCGGAATAACCAGATGTTGGACACTATGAAGTAGTGTACTCGTGTGTCAAAATCGGAGTTGGTTTTGAATGGGAAATGAAAGACTAATGTGAAAGTATTTGTAAAATATTCATATTAGAAATATGAGGTGAGAATCCTCTTGTAATAAATTGGTCAATGTGAAGTAGTGGAGGTATGAATGCAAAATTGATTATGATTTTGTAACCTACATCTAAATGCACATCCATATAATTATGATGAGAATCTCCATTTTGTGCCAACGTTTACGGTTTGGTCTATGACAAACGTAAGGTTTGGTTAGTGACTATATAATAGTCATTCCTCTTCTCATTCTAGATATAGACATCCAAGACAAACAAAATCACTTTCTTCTATTTTTTTTTTTTTTTTGTGTCTGAGAATATAACATAGAAATATGTTCGACAGACTTTGGTTCTCAAGTGCTGTGAGACTGAAGATATAGGCAGTTGTATCCAGGGATTCTTAAACGTATTAAACCGGCACACTACGGGCGTTTAAAGGATTAAGGAAAGAGATCTAATTTTGACTCCTATATAATAGTCACTGCTCTTTTCATTCGAAAACACACACACATCCAAGACGAACAAAACCACTTTCTCCTATTTTTTTTTGTGTCCGAGAGTATAACATAGAAATAGGTTCGACAGGCTTTGGTTCACAAGTGCTGTGAGACTGAAGATATAGGCAGTTGTATCATGGGATTCTTAAACGTATCAAACCGGTACACTACGGGCGTTTAAAGGATTAAGGAAAGAGATCTAATATCGATTATGCTTCAACCTAGTTCTTTTTCAACTACGGTATTATATTGTTGTATTTTTTTTATTCATGTTATTTGTAATTTTTTTTTGCTTTACATATCAAATTTGCCTATCTAGTAAATTTGGTGCTTACAACAACCTAATTATATAGAAATAATATTAAATACACTACAAGAAAACATAATCTTAACGAGGGCGGTTTTCCTCGTTAGTTCGTCGTAAAAGAGGCTTTACGACGAATTAGCGAGGAAACGCGTTTGCTCGTTACTCATCTGTCGTAACACATATTTTCTCGCTAATTCGTCGTAACTTAGCGAGGAATATATTTCGTCGTAAAGACAAAATAGAGCATTTCGTCGTAAAGCCACGTCAACATTCCACGTAAGGACCTCGCTATACTTCCTCGTAAATACCTCGAAACAAGTTCCTCGTAATCT
>NC_027753.1:21924162-21926692 GCF_000695525.1 Brassica oleracea var. oleracea | reverse complement strand
TCCTCGTTAAATTTCGTCGTTAAGCATGTGTTTTCTTGTAGTGATAGTCTAAAAGGATAATATCACACATATATATATCTAGGTCTATATTAAGCAACATCATGGATAATATCATATATATATATATATATATATATATCTAGGTCTATATTAAGCAACATGATGTTTAATAAGTTAAGAAAAAAATGTCACGTATAATTCAAATAGGATCCTAAATTAATATAGACTATTCATAACCAAAAATACCAAAACAAACGAATGCATGCATAAGTCAGAATGTCTAAGCAACATCATGTTTAATAAGTTCAGAAAAAAATGTCACGTATAATTCAAATAGGATCCTAAATTAATATAGACTATTCATAACCAAAAATACCAAAACAAACGAATGCATGCATAAGTCAGAATGTCACATTCACCTATGATATTTCCATTCTCAAATAATTTATTTTCTTCTTTTCTTACCTAAGATCAAATAATTTCTTTAAGTTACTGATTATTGCGTTTAAGCACACACCAATTAACCTAATGTGCCAACAATACCAGAATCGAATAATATGTCATTGTAGCATTTTAAGATCGAATCCACAATGAACTAATGATCTATAATACCAAGAATACACAAGCTTCATTAATCTAAGCAAACAAGAAGATCGATGATTCGTAACAAACTAATATCCTAGAAATATAAATAAGGTGATCTCAAATCCAATCAAGAAACAAGAGCAAGTATTCAATCAAATGCTAAGGATGGATCCTTGTGCAAATATAATTGATATAAGGTGATCAAAGTTCAATCTACGATGTTCAAACAAAACAATCAACAAGTCTATAGGTCTATATCTCCTTCAATATAGATTAATCCACTGCGTGGCAAAAACCCATATGCTAATCATGAATTAAACATCAACTGTCGTTGGCTAACGCAATCAAGCATGCATGAATCACAAGCCTATTAATCACTTAAACATCTCGGACATCAACTGTCATTGGCCAAATATGTGAAAGACAATACTACGTTCATTCAATCATTTTAACAAACACCTTTCGGGCGTAAAATAGCTTAAGGTCTAGATGATATTGATCAAGTGTAATCTAGCATTAAGAACACTTAGCAAGTATAGAACATTGTTAATCAAGCAATAAACATCCTAAATATCCACCTAATCACCCTAATCTATCTAACCCATGAATCACAAAGTCACTTAAACTGTTGCTAGGGTGTTTAAAAATATAGTTCTTCATCTAGGTTGTTCTTAAAGCTAAGTTTAGGATTAATCACCCTTTAAACTTAGATCTTAGGATTAATTGAGAACAAGTCATTGCTTGACTCAATACCTGAAAATAAACTAGTATGATCTAGCTGACTAGATACAAACGAGAGTTGATCTATTAAGTTAGAGAATATAAATCAAACCTGTCCGTAAAGCTTTCTGGAAGAAGCATCGATTGACGCATCGATTGTTCTGTCGATTGATATTTTGAAAGGTGTATCGATCAATATTCTTAACGAATCATCGATCGACACTTTCTTGCGATTAACACACGATAGTTGAAATCCGAGATCCAGATTAGATTATTAAATTGATTATATTTGAGTTTGAATTCAAGAACAATTAATATCAATAGACCCATAAAAACCCATATTAATTTATTAATTTACTTATCATACCTGATAATATACCTGAATCTAGCTATTCTCCCAACTGTTAACAACCTCAAAACAAACCAATCGAGCAATAATCTTACTCACCAATTCATTTACTGCTTTAAAACCTATAACCATTTAACCTAGCCTTATTTTAAAGACTATAATCTATTTTGTAATCCTAGAGTCTTTGTGGATTCAATCCCTAAGTACTACATCTGAACCTCTTATTTGAGAGAGTAATTCACTCCTTAAGGTAATTTGAGTGATATCAGTGTTTTACTTGAGGACAAGCAAAAGGGTAAGAGTCTGGGGGAGTTGATAGACCATGGATTTTACCCACTTTTAGCCATGGTTTTGATATCTTGCATATTTCCTCTGTTTTATCCATTCACCCATGTGCATTTTGATCATATAGATTAGGATTTAGCCATGTTTAGGTTGCATTTTGCATACATGAGTCTTTATCAGGTATTGGAGTACCACATGGAGTTCTTGGAGACATTTGGGTGCATTTGGAGCTCAAAAGAGGTGATAAAGGTGATCATTGGACGAGCAGTGCATGGGAGCGACCTCACCGGAGCGACACTGTGAAGTCGCTGTGACACCCTTTTAGAGCGACTTGGCCAGAGTAACACCCCGATGTCGCTCGCGTCTCCATCGCTCGGAGGCACGAGAGCGACCTTACCATAGCGACGCGGAGAAGTCGCTCTCGTTTTCATCGCTCTCCAGCTGGGAGCGACGTGACCGGAGCGACACAGCGAGGTCGCTCGCGAAGAGCGACCCGGAGCGACGTCTCGCAGCGACCCCTCCAGGTCGCTCCCGAAACCTGGAGCAACTACTGGAGGTCGCTACGCGCCTTCTGTTTGCTCGAATTCATTT